>NC_056745.1:962453317-962573317 GCF_019279795.1 Protopterus annectens
ATGAAACAAAACATTTCTTTGCACACAGAGAATAACTTTGATTAAATCTTTTCAAAATATTTGTTGCTTCTTGGAAATGCAGGAACTATATTAAAAAAGATTAATAATAAAATAAAATGATGAGAGAAAAAAAAACATAGTACAAATCATTTGTTTTTAGTCTCTTCTTCTTCTCTGAAGTCTTCCACGAAGTTTCAGTTGCCAGTCTCTTTAACGAAGGACTAGCCCATTCCATTTCTTCTATTTTTTCCAAAATCTTATTTTTTTTGATAAACAGTAAAGCAGAGTCTAAGTCATCGAAAATTTTAGGACCATCAGGAAGGAAGATTTTAAGCTTGGCAGGAAACAGAAGGTATGTTTTAAACTGTGCTTTTTAAGCTCCCTTATTAGTGGCAGAAAAACTTTTCTTTTAGCTAATACCATGGAAGAATAGTCATTGTCAAACGCACAGTTGTTTCATTAATCTTAACAGGAGCTTTAGCCCAAGCAGATTTAAGAACCATCTCTTTATCAAAAGATGATAGAAATCTAACTATAACTGATCTAGGATAGTTTTTGTTAGAGTTAGTATTAGCTATAGATCTATGTGCTCTTCGATACCAAAAGAGAATGCTTCTGGTAAATCTAAAGTTTTAGGGAGCCATGTTGTTAAAAAAGAAGTAATATTGTTACCTTCAATATTTTCTGGCAGTCCAAAAATCCTAATGTTATTGCACCTAGATCTATTTTCCAGGTCATCCAGCTTTGTTTGTAAATGTGTATTTTGTTTCAGCAGAAACTCAATGTTGATTTCCTCCTCTTGTATTCTATTTTCCATGTCATTCACAGCTTCTTCTATGCCTGTCATCTGGATCTTCTGTTGTTGCAGGTCCATATGTAACAAGTCTATTTGTTTTGTAGTTTTTTCTATGAAAGTGTCTATTTTAGTATCCATTTTATCCATCTTAGCAGTAAGTTGCTGGACTATAATTATCAGAGACTGAAGTTCTTTCTTGATGCTGGAGTCTTGAGAATTTGTCTTACTGGAACTCATTTCAGACTGATAAACTGATAGGAAAATTTCCAAAGTAATTTCTGACAGGAATATTATTAAGATTTCCTTTCTTTTTTAGATATAGTTCAAGAACTATATAAAACAAACATATTTAGAAAGAAAATTACTTCAAGAATTAATTTTTTAAGTAATTAATTCCTGTCAATGTAATGAAATTGGTGGAGCTGAAGAAATCTGCTGCTATCCTGTGTTCATCCTTGGCCACGCCCCTCACGAGGAGCTCGTGTGTGTGTTATTTTGAAGATCAAGTTCATCACTATGACTGAAAACAGGAAAATTACATAATCATTGAGTTGCAGCTTTTATCAATGAGACTACGTACTTTATCAGACCAAAATTCACCATCCTGTCAGGAAGTTGTGGGCAGGTTTTCTTAAGTTTTCTAGTCATGTATCTTCAGTAATGGAGATATCTGGCTGTCTAGCTGTCTTTGTCTGTCTCTCTCTACTCTAGTCTTCTCTCTCTCCCTGTCTCCCCTTCTGCTATCTTGGTGTCTGAAGAGTAAAGGACAGATCTAAAATTGCCCATCAAACCTATTCATTGTAGAGGAAGTGTCAGATACTTTGACATTGTTTCTGTGTGTGCTTTGCGATAATTATTTGCAGATGGTAAGATAAAATCTGAATGCTTTTTAGCCAGAACTGATAAAACAGGATTAGCAGTGGGCATGGATTTGGAAATTCAGTGAACTGCTATCCATCATATAGTACATTCTATTCTGATTTGAAAAATAAAGACTGACTCTCAGTAGCCTATATGATAGAGAGTATAGGGACAGCACTTTCAGTCTATCCATGTATGTCATGGTTTGGAGGCTGTGTATCTTCTTAGTGAGAAACCTGTTTGGTCTCTCCAGCTGCTTCAGATGACAGGTGAAATGCATACAGAAGGGAGCATTGCACTCTGCTAATGGTCTGATTAGGTGCAGTGATGGGGAACCTATGATGTGTGTCAAAGGTGACATGCCATGACATTTTGAGTGGCACACCAGCGTTCATCAACACCCGAGTTACCAAAGAAACTGCTTTTGAATTTGTTGCTTATGTGAAGTGCATTGAATTATTTTGTGCCAAGAGCCAGTTCAACAGCAGTACTGCAGAGGTAGGGAAGTTATTAACCTCAAAGACTATTGTGGTATACTTTCTCGATAAAGTCTGCAAAGGGCAGTGCTGACTTTCTCTCTGGTTGCACTTCTGCAAAGGGCAAGTAGTCTACATTTCTAGGAGTGTGCTGTTTTACATTCCTTTCAACTATCCCTCTTAATACCTCCTAAAACTGGCAAATTTTTGCACTTAATAACGACAATAATAAGATTTATAGATGGATTTTACTTCAGAAAATGTATAATAATCCATGTTCATTTTTTTTTCTGTCAGTGTCACAAATTAATAGTACAAGTAGTTTAAAACTGTCCATGTCGCTTATTTCTAGATTTGTCCCTAATTCTGTTGGGATTTATCCCTGATGTATTGAGAGCCATTCTGTTTTAGTTATTTTATTTATTTATTTATTTATTTATTTATTTATTTTTATTTAATTTTTTTTTTGTTTGTTTGTTTTTTTTTGGGGGGGTGACATGCAAGTAGAGTCAGGTTAAGCATTTTCCCAATTTCTGACACGCCGAACCCAAAAGGTTCATGATCACTGGATTAGAGTCAAGTAAAGTAGAGTTATAACATCCTTAGACTTGGATGCAATACCTTTACTTATGAGATGTGCAATGTAGAAGTCTTTCCTTACCACAGAGGAAACCTGGTGGTCAAAGTTCAGATTGCTATTGGCCTGTGTTCCCTGATCTCACACCACTGGGTTTGAACTTAGAGTAGTGCTGTCAATATTGTAATTAGTGGGGAATTCTGCTTTGCCAAATGGCATAACAGTGCACTTTTTTGCATTTCATTTTAGACCATGACTTTGGCACCAGTCATTTGTTGGTGTTAACCCCTCCTGTAATATGTTAACATTGTTGGGGGACTCAATGATTACACCTACTTTACAATCATCAGAGAACTTAGTCAGCCAAGGGTCTTCTACTTTAGCCTGGATGTCCAAGAAATAGATTCCAAATAGTGAAGGGTCCAGTACAGATCCTTGTGGTATGTCACTGGTGATGGGTCTACTGGTAGAGGGGGAGTCACCAGCTTTGACAGTGTGTGTTCTGTTGGGGAGCCAATTAGCTACCCATCTTGCAATGGAGGGGTTAACACATAGCTGGGAGAGATTTTCAATGAAACCCAAGTGGGTGTTTGTATCAAAGGCTTTGGCTAGGTCCAGATAAGTGGTATGCACTGTCTTACCTTCACACACCGGCTTTGGTGACTTTCTCAAAGAAGTCTACCTCGTTCAATAAGTAGGATCCACCCTTAATGAAAAAAAACTGGGTCGGGTCTAGAGTTTGAAGGTCACCTATGTCCTCGTTGATAAGGTCCATGATGATCCTTTCCATGGCCTTGCAGATGGGGCTGGTTAGACTTATGGATTTTTAGTTCCCAGGGTCAGTTGATGGTCTTCCTTTATGAAAGGGTATTACTGTTACTGTTGTCCATTCTGCTGGTACAAAGTCAGTTTTTAGGGTGTGGTTAAAGGGAATGGCAAGTGGGTCCACTAGTTCATGTTATAGATTGCTTAGTAAGCAACCTGGGATGTTTTCTGGTCCCACTGAGGCCATGTTTTTGGCCTTGGAGAGTGCAGATATGACTTGATCTCTAGAGATACTAGGTAGAGAACTGGTGTCAGTTATGCTTTGCTGTATGGCTTGTGGGGATAGAAGTGTGAAGTTTGCACCAGATCTGTCAGCTAGCAGGTTGGTAATTTCCTCCAGTATAGTGTGAGTGGTACGATATACTACCAATTTGACACGTAGCTGGGAACTCCCTTTTAGATTGCCTTATGTTTGTCCTTGGCTAGGGATGCTATATTAGCTTCATAATTAGCTTCAGAGGACTTTACAAGGCTTCTGATTTGCTTGTACAGTTTATGGGGGAATTTCTCCTCTGCAGAGGCAGTTGCCTCTTGTTCTTGGACATCAGTTTCTTCCCTTTTTAATGCAATCTGGTTATACTAGATGTCCCCCAGGGTGGCTTGTTTTTTTGGGAGGGCCTGGTATTACTCTGGTACAGCTGAGTCTCTACAGTTGCTAAGATGATTATACAAGGCATTTGTGTACATCTCTGCATAGGGCTCATTATTGCCTGTGATTGTAGGGGTATAAAAATTTTTATGCTATCACTTAGTAGACTGTAGTTTGCCTTGGAGATGTTACTTATTTTTTTTATTGCTCCTTTTGGGGGGGGGGGGTTCTAACAGTTACTTCATATTTATGGTCCAACCTTACCAGGGAGGGCATTATACAGGGGACAGTACAGTGACCACCCATGCTGGTGAGTACTATGTCAGGGACATTAGAGCCCCTCATGGGGGTGCAGACTATCTGTTCCAGAACAGCTGCATTGACAAAGTCTAGGAAACTCTGGGTAAGCATGTTTGAGCTCATATATGTTACCCAGTCAATGGACGGATAATTGAAATTTCCCATGACTAAGGTGTTGGGCTATATAGTGAGTGACTCTGGTAAGTCCAGGTAGGCATCATACTTTTCTTGGTTCATGAAGGGGGACCTATAGCTAGCAATGATGTGGTTGGGTGTTTTGCCTATAGCTAACTGGGCATTGAGAAGTTTGGGAGAGTCATAATATTTGATCAATCCAGAGGTGTACTTGGCTTTAATGAAGAGGGATACACCTCCACTTTTGGTTCTTTCACACTCATTCTGAGATCTGAACATGTGGAGGGCATTGTAACCTTGCACAGCTGGGATGCTCGATGTGGCCATGAACCATGTTTCAGTGACTACACAGACATCAGCATTGTCCAAGGTGAGGAGTGCTTCCAGGAAGCGCAGTTTCATGTTTAGACTCATATCATTAAGCAGCAGAACCTTGAGTTTGCCTTGAGTGTATTTTGCTATGTCAGAAATGTTGTCATTTTGACATTGCCTAAAAAGGCATTATGGAGGAGGAAAGCACCTTAGCCAGTATCTGAAAGGCTGGGAGAGACAGGTACAGACCATCTCTGGCAAAGCAGTGTAGCCTGTTGACCATGTCTTTCCAGGCTGACAAATACTGGATCCACCTGGAGTAACACCAGAAGCTAAGCCAATTGCTGAAGTCAATCAATTTTTGTTTATATTGTGGCATCATTCTAGGTGAAGGTAGAATACTACTTAGGGCTAGGATCATACCTGCCTGGGACACATAATCTGAGTTTTCAATCATGTCTCTCTTCCTATAGTCCAGGGAGTGACTCAAGTCATTCACCCCAACATAGAGTATGACAGAGTCATAATGGTACTTGTTGTTGAGTGGCCTGAGTGCATGGTTGATCTGACAGATCCTGGTACCAGATAGGCAGACTGACTGTGACCTTCATCTTGTCCAGCCTGGTGAGGGGGATATCTGTGTGTCTTACTATGGAGTCTTCTATGACCAGAATATTAGGTTTTGAGGTGTTTTGACTTAAGGGCTTATTTACATAAATACATACAAATATTTCAAGCACATGCATTAAAGCCCTTCTAGCTTGCCAATATACCAAAACACGTGTTCCCATAATACGTATCCAGGCTGTTCTTAAAAATATCTAAACCAGTACTTGCTTTAATATAATTTGGTAGTGTGTTCAATTTATCAGCTACTCTGTCAGAGAACCAATTAGTACACTTCTCATTCCTATAGAATCTCCTACATAGGTTGGCTGATGATTCTTTAGTACTTTTTGTTAACCCCAAACATTCCCAGAGGTAGTTGTCACTAAATGCCCTATACACCTGAATAAGATCTCCTCTTAGATATCTGTAAGAGACACTATACAAGTTCAGATATTTTAGTCTTTCATAATAACTTAAATTTTCACATCCATGGATACCCTTGGTAAATTTCTGTTGTACTCTTTCCAGTTTACTCATGCTGGTTTTCTTTAAAGTTTCCATATTGTTATTCCATACTCAAGTTTGGGTCTAATGTAACTAACAAACAATGACTTTAATTATTATAGCAATAACCCATGCTTGGGTGTGGGTAATGCTGGATTTACCCACGGTTGGCGTGGTTTGGTCATGAGGGCAAAGCCCGAGTGACCAAACAAAGCCAGCCGTGGGTAAATCCAGCATTACCCACACCCAGAAGTGGGTTATTGCTATTATACAATGACATTATTTAAGGAAAAAAATAATTCATTTTCTTAAATAATGGCATTGTATAATGCCTCCTTGCTGCCCTTCTGCAGCTGTCTGGTATTCTGTGGCAGTTCTGATGTACTGCGCATGCGTATGCCTGTGCAGTACATCAGAGCTGTGGTCAAAAGCAATGGAGAAAGCAAGATCTCCGTTGCTTTTTAAAAACTGTTTTGCTATGTTAAATGGGTTTAACATAGCAAGACAGCTTTAAAAAAAGCAACGGAGCCGTTTCTTTTTTTAAAGCTGTCTCGCTATGTTAAACCCATTTAACATAGCGAAACAGTTTGTAAAATGCAACAGAGAAAGCAAGATCTCCATTGCTTTTTACAAACTGTCTCGCTATGTTAAACGAGTTTAACATAGCGAGACAGTGTGAAGCAATGGAGATCTTGCGTTATCCGTTGCTGTAAAAAAAAAAAAAAAAAAAAAAAAAAAAAAGTTATAGTAATGGAAAAAGTCCGGGTGACCAGACCTTTTTCCATTACTATAACTCTGATTTACAATGTGCATGCTGACCAATCAGCGTGCACACTTTTTGAATATTAATGGGGGGGGGGGTCATTGTATAATTATGATTTCCTACCCATATACCCAGGTCCTTAAATTAGTCTACAGTTTCAATCACTGTGTGTTGTATTAAACATTCACCTTACAGTTTATGCTTATCAAATCTCATATGCTTAGCTTTGACGTATTTATCAGCATGTTATTCTCCTGTGCCCAAATGATCAATTTAGTTTCATAGTTTCATAGTTTAGTACTAGGCTATCTGCCCTAGGGCATTTGTAAACCTAGCCATAGTGATGTAGCTTTTGCCACCCCATGAAATGGTACAAAAATGTACAGAATTAATTTAGAATACTGTGCCTCTGTCTAGTAGTGTCACAACGAAGGTTCCCTTATATAATAGAATTAGTTTACTGTGCCCCTGTCTAGCAGTGACACAGATGTGACCCCTGGGATAAACTTACAATCTCCCATCCACTCATCAAGATTTCTCTTGAAGAGAGTCAGTGAGGGGCTCTGCCTAATATGAACTGGGATCTTGTTCCAAAGCATTGGAAGCCTCGGGGTTATGAATCTATCCCTCCATCATGTCCTATTCATACTTGTGATGAGGTTTAAGTCTTTAGCTCTCTTGGTCCTGATGGATTTGGAGTTTTTGAGATGGAGCATGTCCATCAGATCCTGATTGGACATGGCCTTGTATGTCAGGCAGAGATCACCTCTGAGCAGGCAGTATGCTACTGAATAGAGCTGAAGTTTCTATAGTCTGGCAGAATAAGACATATGTTGGAGACCCTTGATCTTCTTGGTGAGGTACTTTTGTTTTCTCTCCAGCTGTTGCAAATGCCGGGTGAGGTACATACCAAATGGGGCATTGTACTCAATCATGGGTCTGATGAGGGAGGAGTATAGCGGTACAATGACATCCTTGGATCTGGATGTGAATCCCTTCATAATGAGGTGTGCAAGGTAGAATGTTTTTCTAACCACTTTGGCAACGTGGGTGTCAAACAAGAGGTTGCTGTTGACTTGGGTCCCTAGGTCTCTGATTACTTTTTCCGTACTCAGTGGGTTGCTGTCTATGTGATAATTTGTGGGTACTTTGTTTTTCCCAAAGGGGATGACTATACATTTTTTGGCATTTAGTTTAAGGCCGTGACTCCGGCACCAGTTGTCCGTTTCTGTGAGGCCTTTTTGTAGGATGTATGTGTCCGCTGGTGTATCGATTATGGAGCCTAGTTTGCAGTCATCTGCGAACTTTGTCAGCCACAGCCCTCCCATGTTTGCTTTAACATCTGAGAAATAAATGCCGAACAAGAGGGGTCCCAGGACAGATCCCTGTGAGACACCACTTGTGACTGGCTTTGAGTCTGACATTGCTCCAGTGATTTTAACTTTATGGGTTCTGTCCTTTAGCCAGTTTGCAACCCATCTAGTGACATAAGGGTTTACGTTTAAGCTGTTGAGCTTATCTATGATGCCTGAGTGGGGTATTGTGTCGAAGGCCTTAGCCAAATCCAGGTAGGCTGTATGGACTGCTTTGCCCTCATCAATGGCTCTAGTGACTGTTTCGAAAAAAAGTCAACCAGGATCAAAAGGCAGGATCTGCCCTTTACAAAGCCAAACTGGGTGGGGTCAAATGTCTGTAGGTCCCCTATGTCTCTGTTTATGAGTTCCATAATGATTCTTTCCATAGCTTTGCAGACCAGGCTGGTTAAGCTTATGGGGCAGTAGTTCCCAGGGTCTGTACAGGTACCCCCTTTGTGGAGTGGGACCACTGTTGCTGTACGCCAGTGTTCAGGTACATATCCTGTAGTAAGGCTAAGGTTAAATAGCATTTTTATGTGCGGGTTTAGCTCCTCTTGGAGTCCACGTAGCACGCAACCTGGGATAACATCAGGTCCCATTGATGCTGTGTTTTTAGCTTTGTTGAGGGCCATTCTCACTTGGACATCTGAGATGACAGGGATATTACATTCATCTGGGATAAGTATTTCTTCTTTTGGGGGTGAGGGAGGGGAGAAATTTGCACTGAACCTGTCAGCCAGAATGTTGGCAATATCTGTGGGCTCAGTGTATTTTTTGTTGTTTTGAACTAACTCTGAGCATATCTGAGGGTTTCCACCCAGGTTTCTAACATAGCTGAAGAAGGCTTTGTGGTTATCTTTAGTGTCCTTAGCGATTTTTCTCTCAGAGTTGGCCTTGGATGTTTTTATGAGAGAACATAGTTTTCTGCAAATGTTGATCAGAGGTGTCTTCCCTTTATGGGATTTTGCTCTGACGTGCAGTAGCTTCCTTCTTTTGTTATACAATTTGTTAATGGCTGAGGTCCACCAGACAGGATGCTTGCCTTTGGTGGAGAGGGACTTGGATTTATTTGGGATTGCATGATCCATGCATTCTTGGAGATGTCCATAGAAAGCATTTGTGAAGGATCCGGCATTGTGGGATGTGGTATCCACCAGCCCAGTGGGCTTAAAGGATACCATCTCAGTCTTAAGAAGAGTGAAGTCTGCTTTTGAGAAGTTTTTCACTGTGGTCTTTTGTGCTGGGGGTGGAGGTGGGATATGTATATCCAGGGTGATTAGTTTGTGGTCAGATCTCACTAGTGAGGGGTATACCTCTGGTGTGGAGCATTTTGTCCCCATGTTTGTGATGATCAGGTCCAGTATATTATCTCCCCTAGTGGGAGAGGTGACTAGTTGTTCCAGTGCATTTGAATTTATGAATTCCAGGAACCTTTGGGCTAGGGTGTTAGGGCTAGAATAATGCACCCAATCTATGTTTGGGTAGTTGAAGTCTCCCAGTATGATGGTCTTTTGTGATACATTCATGTCCTCCAATGTCTTTAGGAAGGCTGAGTGAGGTTCCTGAGATTGGGAGGGTGGTCTGTAACATGCTACCAGTTGTATAGCAGCTTTGCCTATGGTTAGTTGCACCTGTATGGTCTCTGATGCTTCATGTGTTGCTACTAACCTGGAGGTGTGGGTGTCCTTGATGAATATGGACACTCCCCCTCCCTTTGTGGTTCGGCCCGGGTTTTGGGGCCGAAAAGCATGATACGAGGTATAGTCAAGTTCTTTTGCAGACATGCCTTATATGTGACACATGTAATCAGTTTACCCAATTTCAGGTCATCTGCATATAGACTGTAGAACACCTCAGATGAAAAAGTTAGGTCTGAAAGATGCAATATATTTGTTGAGACACTGATATGATGTTATGTGCAGGGGTTTCTATACATGCTGAGGTGTGTGCAGATAATTTGCACTTGGGAGGTCTCTGATCTTTTGGTAGGCTTTTAATGAGTATCTCTGTGTATGTGGGTTTGTGTGTTGTGTCTTGAACTTGTGTGGGAGTTGAAGTGCATGAGCTGACAATGTATTTGATGTCTTGTTTTTTGTTAAGTGAGAGGATTGTTTCAAAACTGATAATGTAATTACATCTCTCACATATGGTGTTTGTTTCAGGACTAAGTGGCTGTCAGTATACATGAGGCAATTACTACATTGCCTCAGGATGCCCAAGTCAATCAGGCTGGCTGGAGAAATGGTGGGAATGTGGCCATCCATAATGGCAGGTTTATACCGTAGTACTGTTGTGGAGTGGTAAGTTAGATCAGTTTATTATGTAGGAATAACAGTGGGGCTTATTCTGTTGATGGTTTAGGGTGAAGAGCTGTGATAATGCTGCTAAGTGTGAAATGAAGTTGCCTGCAGAGCAACAGGGGACTTGGGAGGGTTCTACTGACAGACGTCTAGGAAAAATTTAAGTTTCCAGGCATGTGCATCTATACAGGCATCACTATCCCCATTGTACGATGCAGAGCGAAGTACAAACACAAGGCTTAAATACAGGTGAATTCAACAGTTTTAAGGCAAATTACCAATAGGAAAGTTCCAAACTGGGCCTTTCTAAAGCAATCCTCAACTCAGATGGACCCTGAGCTTCACACTTCTGCCAGAGGGGTGCAGAAAGGCCATCTTAATGTAAGATGATTGGTCTAGATCACAGTGATACCAGATAATCTAAATTCAGCAAGTCTGAATCTAGCCTATGCTATATAAAGCAGAAGTACAAAACTTCAAAGTGCAGAAAAAAATGCAGACATAATCAACAAAAATGAAGCAGTAATTTAAATAAATATGGTTAACAAAGTGCAATGCAGGCTCTAAATAAGCTTATTTTTCAGTTGTTTGCAGTGGATTCCTTGGATTTCAGTTCAGATGCACTCCCAATCTCTGGATAAAGTCACCAAACTCTGAGCAGCTCTGGTTAACTGTATTTATAGTTTAGTATCTTTTTATAATAATTATAAGGAAACTGCATGCTGAATACCACATTAATTCCATCACCAGGATGTTCTTTGCCATGACAGTAAAATGTTATGATGCATCAGATCACCTCTCTTGTGTGCTCTAATTTGAATACCTGTTGTGGGCTAATGGCAGTATAGACAATTAAACAAGATATACACAAGTAAACAATTTTGAGCTGGATTCAATAAATGATGCAAAACCATGCCAACGTACTCAGTAAACGGTTCTATACAGTATGTAGAGCCATGCAAATATGGCAACCGTGGAATGCAGCAGAATTGTATGTTAATCAACCAATCAAAAATGGAGGAACTTTTCAACAAGCTATAAAGCAATCATGCACACTCAGTGTAGGTTTTTACCTTACTATACCCTCGCCTTGGCCAAGAAGCAACAAATTGCACAGATGCTGACTGGATAAGGGCTACAATTTTCATCCTATGCACATACATACATACAGTAAAATGTGTGCCAGGCAACACTCACAACTTTTACTTACCCATGTAATGGCTGTGTACTGCTAGCATCAGAAAGAGTCAGCCCCAATTTACAACAGTTGTAACTGCAGGCTATCAAGCTAAGTGTTGAACCTGTTGAAAATAAATGGGTAGGAACACAAATGAATGGCAGATACGTGATCCTCTTACTTGAAAATATACCAAAGTAGAATGTGTGCGAGTTGTCCAGCAATGACATCAATATGTGGCAGGACTGACTTATGTCAATAGATGCCTGCTGTTTATCTTCTAACATGCTTCATGCATTGAAAATACACACAATATAAAAAGCAGTCCAATGTCTAATTATCCCTACATTCTCACAAGTGGAGCAATAAGCCTCACTGATATATGAGTGACTTCAAGGTAGTAATAACAACAGACAAATTGCTGTAATAAATCAGTCAAAGTTTCAAAATAGCATTTCCAATATATATTGAAGAGGGTTAGCGAACAGCTCTGCCTAATGTAGATTGGAATCTTGTTCCAGAGCATGGGGAAGTCTTTGGGACAGGAATCTATCCCTCCAGTACGTCCTATTTATTGTTGTGGTGAGGTTTAGATCCCTGGAGCATGTGGTTTGAGGGGATATGGTTTTCTTTAGGTGGAGCATGTCCATCAATTCTGGGTTGGACATAGCCTTGTATGTCAGGCAGAGATAACCTCTGAATAGGCGGTATGCAACCAAGTACAGCTGGAGCTTCTTCAGTCGAGCTGCATAGGGCATCTGCTTGAGGCCAGTGATCCTCTTGGTGAGGAACTTCTGTGGTCTTTCCAGTTGTTGCAGGTGTCTTGTAAGGTACATCCCAAATGGGGCATTGTACTCTATGATGGGTCAGATGAGTGATGCATAGAGGGGCCCAATGACCTCTTTCGATCTGGAAGCAAACCCATTTGCGATTAGGTGGGCCACATAGAAGGATTTTCTAACCACTTTGGCAATGTGATTATCAAAGAAGAGGTTACTATTTACTTGGGTACCCAGATCCATTATTATGTCATCCATATTTAGGGGGCTACCACCTATGTGGTAGTTTGTGGGTACTTTGTTTTTTCCTAAGGGGATGACTATTCACTTTTTGGCATTTAGCTTGAGGCCATGGTTTTGACACCAGGTATCTGTCTCAATGAGACCCTTTTGGAGGATGTCTGTGTCAGCCGGAGAGTCAATTATAGCCCCTAGTTTACAGTCATCTGTGAACTTGGTAAGCCATAGTCCTCCTGTGCTTGCCTGTACCTTTGAGAAGTATATACCGAACAGGAAGGGTCCTAGGACTGAGCCCTGGGGCATGCCACTTGTAACCATTTTAAAGTCAGACCTAGCTCCTGCAACTCTTACGATGTGGGTTCTGTCTGTGAGTCAGTTGGCAACCTATCTCGTGATGAAGGGGTTTATGTTCAGGCTGGTGAGCTTGTCTATAATACCTGAGTGGGGAATGGTGTCAACGGCCTTTGTGAGGTCTAGGTAGGCTGTGCGGACCACCTTTCCTTCATCTATAGCCTTGGTAACTGTCTCAAAGAAGTCCACCAGATTTAGGAGGCATGATCTGCCCTTAACAAAGCCGAGCTGGGTAGGGTCCAGTGTTTGGAGGTTTCCAATGTCTCTGTTAATGAGATCCATGATGATGTGCTCCATAGCTTTGCAGACCAAGCTAGTCAGGCGTATAGGGCGATAGTTCCTGGGGTCCGTTGTGGCTCCACCTTTGTGGAGCGGAATACCGGTTGCTGCGCGCCACTCTGTGGGCACATAGCATGTGGAGAGGATGAGTTTAAACAGTGTGTTTAGGTGAGGGGTTAGTTCATCTTTGAGCTTGTGTAGGACACAGCCTGGGACACTGTCAGGTCCCATTGATGCTGTGTTTTTGGCTTTGGAGAGTGCTGTTTTAACCTGAGTGTCTGTGATTTCAGGGGTACTACATTCTTCTGTTATAGTTATGGATCCTTTTGGGGGTGAAGTTTGCACTGAACCTTTCTGCCAGGATGTTGGCTATATTGGTTGGTTCAGTGTATTTTGTGCCATTCTGCACCTACTCAGAGCAGATCTGAGAATTGCCACTTAGATTCTTGACATAGCTAAAGAATACTTTGTGGTTATCTTTGGAGTCCATGGCAATTATTCTTTCGAAGATAGCCATGGAGGATTATATGAGGGAATGTAGTTTCTTGCTGATACTGATCAGGGATGTCTTCCCTTCTTGGGATTTTACTCTTTTCTGTACTAGTTTCCTCCTTCTATTGTATAGCTTGTTTATGGCAGGGTCCACCAGACTGGTTTCCTTTTCTTGGAGGAGTGAGTCTTGGTTTTGTTTGGGATAGCACGAGCCATGCATTCTTGTAGGTGCCCGTAGAGTGCATTAGTAAAGGATTTTGCAGCTTGGACAGCATTATCCTTTAGCATGGGGACTTTGAAATTTCCCACCTCGGTCTTAAGTAACGTGAAGTTTGCTTTTGAAAAGTTTTTCACAGTGGTTTCTTTGACTGGGGGTGGTGGCGGAATGTGGATATCCAGAGTGATTAGTTTATGGTCAGATCTAATCAGTGAGGGGTTGACCTCCGGTGTGGAACTCCAGTCGCCCATGTTGGTGATGACCAGGTCCAATATGTTGTCACCTCTGGTGGGGGTGTTGACCAGTTTATCCAGGGTGTTTGAGTTTATAAATTCTAGGAAATGTTAGGCAAGGGAGTTTGTACTTGAGTAGTTCTCCCAGTTAATGTTTGGGTAATTGAAATCACCCAATATCAGGGTGTTTGGTAGGACCTTTATGTTTCCCAGTGTTTCCAGGAATGTGAAGTTGGGGTCCTGTGATATGGTGGGTGATCTGTAGCAACCTATAATTTGAATAGCAGTTTTGCCCATTGTTAGTTGCACGTGGATGATCTCTGAAGCATCGTGCTGTGCCACTAACCTGGAGGTGTGGGTATCCTTGCTGAATATGGATACTCCCCTGCTTTTTGTATTTCTGTCTGGGTTTTGTGGACAAAATGTATGGTATGAGTTGTGGCCTGGTAGTACTGGGGTGCTCTCTGGAGCCTTAAACCAGGTTTCTGTTACTGCACATATATCAATTTTCTCCATACTGAGGAGTGCCTCAACTGCGTACATTTTGAGGTTTAGACTTCTGGCATTGAGCAGCATTACCCTCAGTTTTTTGTTACTTGTGCTATTTACGGTGGTGGGTTTGTCTTTTGAGCCTTGCCTAAAAAAGGCACTATGGGGGTGGCAAGGGCCTTGGCCAGTATTCGAAAGCCTAAGGGTGACAGGTGCAAGCCATCTCTAACAAAGCAGCATGGCTTATCGAGCATGTCATCCCAGGCTGACAGACACTGGCTTCCCTTTGAATGACACCAGAAGCTTAGCCAATTGTTGAAATTGATAATTTTTTCTCTATACCATAGTATCATTGTTGGTGAGGGCAGGATGTTACTCAGTGTCAGGGTCATACCAGCCTGGGATACTTGATCAGAGAACTCATCCATGTCTCTTTTCATGTAGTTCAGGGAGGTACGGCTCAGGTTATTTTTGTACTTGTTCTGGAGTGATCTGAGTGCTTGTGTTATGTGGCAGATCCTGGCACCCAACAGGCAACTAACAGTAACCTTCTCATTGTTCAGCCTAGTGAGTGGGACATCAGTGTGCCTGACTATAGAATCACCTATTACAAGTGTGTTGGGTATGTTATTTTTCCTTAAGGGCTGTGATTGTGTGGCACACTGGTTTTGTGAAGTATGTGTTTCATGGTTTGTGTTGGGGGATGGGGGTTGCTTGGATGTCTGCTTTGGAGATCTCTGTTTCTTTTGCAGATTTTTACTTAAAGCCTCCAAGTATGTTTTTGTGCATTTATGTGTGTTTTTTGCCAGTGCTGGTTTCATAGGTTTATGTGAGGCTGGTGGTGTGATGCAAGTAATTCCCTTCTCCTCTTGACTGCCTGGTCCAGCCTTGGGTTGAGAGAGCTTAGCCTCCAGTTTGGCTCTATAATTGCATCTTTCGCATGTATTAGTGTTTGGTGGAAGGAGGAGAGGGTTGTCTGTGTACATGATGCAATTATAACATTGCCTCAAAATGCCCAGATTCACCAGTTGGACTGGAGAGTACACCTGAATCTGCCCTTTGGGCATACCTGGATAGACACAGTGAACTGTTTTACTGATTGGCTGGTAAGGTCGAATAGAGAGCCTTGTCCTCCTCTACAGTATATGGGGGTCTAGTGCTAAGGTTTATTAGTGCTTGCTGTGAGTTTTGGGCAAGTGCTGAGATGAGCAGCAAATGATTTGAGTGCTTAAGTTGAAAGTTTTTCTAGTTCCAAGGGAAAAATTGAAGAATAGACTTTGTGGAGCCACGAATAGCTATACCCTAGCTAACCGGCGCTGCCCGGTGTGCAAAACCATTGCAAATGCGGGTTTTATAGCAGGGAAATGAAAGAGATAGAGATTAGCCCAAAATGGCCAATAAAATACTAATTTCTGGTCTGAAACCACTCCTCCAGGAACAGATAGGCTGCTCAAAGCTCCGTCTCTCACAATGAACAGAGAAACTTCCTTCTAGCCAAGTAAGGTATGGGCAAACACAGAAACTTGCAACACAGCCCTGAATTCAGCACTAACCTGAAAACTGGACTAAACTAGCTTAGAAAGGTGGGAAAACAAGTATTTTTTTTCATAAAATAAAGCAGATACAATCAAAAAAACACTTTAAATGCACAGAAATGGCTATCACACTTGAGTGTGTAGCCTACAACAGTTAAGCAGGTAATTTAAACATAAAAATGACTTTGTTAAAGTGCAGGCAGTAAAATAAGTACAATGTGTGGCTGAAACAAGCTTTTTAAATCACAGAAACTCTAGAACATCGGCATTTTAGGTGGAATTAGCTAAAGGAAGCAAGAAAATGCAGAAACATGATACTTAATCACTCCAACGTCTCTCTTTTGTCTCTCTGCTGCTGTAGAACTCTGCGGGGCACCAGGCAGGAGCTTGCTGAGCTGTATACTAGCACAAAAACCTTGCAAATGCAGGTTTTATAGCGGGGAAATGAAAGAGATAGAAATTAGCCCAAAATGGCCAATAAACTACTAATTTCTGGGCTGAAACCATACCTCCCTAGGACAGATAGGCTGCTCAAAGCTCCCTCTCTCTCACAGTGAACAGAGAAACTTACTTCTATCCAGGTAAGGTATGGGCAAACACAGAAACTTGTAACACATGCCCTGAATTCAGCACTAACCTGAAAACTGGACTAAACTAGCTTAGAAAGGCTGGAAAACAAGTATATATATATATATATATATATATATATATATATATATATATATATATATATATATATATGGTTCCCTATCAGAAGCCTGAAACACTATAAGCCTGAAAATCAAAATACTGAAAACTATAGACTGAAAGACCAAAATCCTGAAAACACAAATAATGCTAATATGTCACTATAAAGACACTAATATCTACCAACTGACCCTGACCCTAACCCTAACCCTAAGGTCCGTCACTATCGCACACTCACCTGACCCGCGCCCTAACTCGCTTAAACTGCCCCTAACCCCAGTATTTGTCACTATTGCATACATGCCTAACCTGCGCCCTAACCCTAACTCACTTAAACCACCCCTAACCCTAGCATAAAACCAACCGCACACTTACCTGAACCCAACGCATGACCCAACAACACAGGGCTAACAATAGCAAAGCCACAATGACGTCAGTATGTCCATTTTGTGTTTTCAGGATTTTGAGTTTCAGGATTTTGGTCTTTCAGGATTTTGGTCTTTCAGTCTATAGTTTTCAGGATTTTGATTTTCAGGCTTATAGTGTTTCAGGCTTCTGGTAGGGAACCATATATATATATATATATATATATATATATATATATATATATATATATATATAATTTTTTTTTTTTATTCCAACAAAATTGGCTTTAATGCTATGTTGTTGACTTAATAATATGTGCTATATTTAAAAATATATATATGCAATATCTGCATATTGCAAGGATTGCTTGTTACAATTCACAATCTTATTTTCAATTTTTAAAGCTGCATAGCTAATATAATACTACAAGTATATTTATTGTAGTAAATAATTCATGTGACATATAATGGTTCTACTGATCTCTTCTGTTTTTTGTCTCACTCCACCCCTTATCTCTCTCTCTCTCTTTTTTATATTGATGTAAAGACATTGTTCTGATGTCATACTTGCCTGCCAAAAAACAAAATGATTTTCAGCACAGGGAGGTAGGCCAACTATTGCAGTTCAGCCTGCCAACCCTCCACTGCTTGCCTCATCAACATCCAGCACACCTGGGTGCATCCTGCCAATACTGCCAATACAGTGCTTGCACTTCCTGGCCAGTCCACATCAGATAGCATTGCTCTGGCTGCTGGTGCATTTGCACCCATTGGTGGAGGTGGGGATACCATCGCCCATCAGGAGCTGCCAGGGAAGGTGCATGAGGTATTAGAAACTAGCCCTGGTGTCCACCTCAGCTGTCTGGAGAAATTGCTCCTTAGAATGCAAACAAGATCCCCACATCAAGAAATCCCAAAGGGACCTGAGGAAGAGGAAAGGGATGACAGTTCTGAGGGTGAGGACTAGTTTGTCACTGTTCACATGCTTGATAGGCATGTGCCCCTCATGTACCCTATTTGCTCTAATCATGGTGTCCCCCAACCTTTTGTGTCCATCACCATCCCCGTGTCTCTCTTGTTTTGTGCTGTTTATGTGCACCAGTTTCCTCACCTGCCCTACCAACCTGACCCTGACATTCCTATGTCCTTTCTCCAACTTCCACAATATTCTTCTCTTCTTGAAAGCCAAAAAATGAGCACCTGTCCCACAAAAACTTTTGTCACACATGTATCTCTTCACTTGCAAATGTGTCTTCTTGACACACTTGATTTAGTCCAATTGGATATACAACATGATTGCATTGTTGTCACCCATCTGTGTTGTGGCAACAGCCCAAATTTGTCTGATTTTCTATACATGTTCACTTTGCACTGTTAAAGAAGTGGATAGCTATGGTTCTTTAATAATTCCCTCCTGCAGATTACTTTATCGTTTCTCCTTTGTTCTTCCCCATGCCCCCCCCATTTCATCAATTTTCTATCAACCCCAATTTTTACATCCTTAATCTGGACAAAAAATAGAATCACACATCACACAGATGGCTATAAATGTCCCCTAATAAAGCTTTCAATGTTTGACCTTTGCATTTGCATGGAGTTTAGCATCATGCACAAATTCAGTGGTGAATGGATCTTCATGTCCTATGGCAACACCTGGTAGGTTTTGCCATTGTCCGTACTAGTCCAGTTATTTCCATTCAATGTTTCTTAAGCTCACTACACTAAAGGAACACAGGGTTAAACAAGAGTAACGACAGTATTTTGAAACATATACTTTGATAGTTATTTAGGCTGTTAAATATAACAAAATGCAAATTACTCTGTGGAATGTTGACATAAAACACTGGTCTGAAGACTTTTTTAACAATAGCTTCAAGGATTTGATTCCAGATGCATCTCTCTTCATTTCTTAGTATGATGTTTTATGTGTAAGATATATTTAATCACCCACATATTACAATTTGTGAAAGGTATGATTTTCCATGGAGATATATTGCTTACTACCCAAAAGTATCTGAAGTGACATCCAAACCCACTGCTATCACATATTTAGCCAATCTTGGTCTGCTTGTCATAAGCTTGTTGTTCATCTTATAAGCCTTCTACACCCCAAGTCACTCAAGTCATGCTACACAGCATGTAATATTAATAATGACAACAGAACAAATGCATGGTCATTAATGTGCATTTAAAAAATGCTAGGTATATGTTCACCTCTTCTTGTATTCATCCCATCACCTCATCTCCTCTGTATGTGTGTATATCTATTTGATTGATGGATGGTGTCTGCAGACTGACTTAACTGTGCTGATGGTTAATGCTAACACGTTACCTTAATTGAATAGTTTATCATTTTTGTGTACTGTGCAATGTTTTAAAATCATCTGTAGAATTCTGTTTTTGACATGTTCAGGTGATGATGTATGAAATCTTCATCTAATATGACATGCAAGCTTTCCATACTGTGACAAAACATACTACAAACTTTATAGCATATATGGCCATACACAAAAAGTTACATATCTTCTAAGTCAGAAATAATATTTTCAAAACATGTACCATCCCTTGTCAATTCTAGTAAGCTGTACAGACAATTACATTATATTTTGCAGTGAGGCCTGCAAAGCACCTAATAGTAGTGCCATTGTATAGAGCTAGGCATTAATGGTACAAACTGTGTAAGACACATACTTTACTATAGTGATTTTGTGTCACATTTGTAGTAATGATCACATTTGCTTAGGTAATGCCATCCTGATACCATCTTTTAAAAAAGTAAATGAGCTGGATTTGAACCTTGTGTTATCTGTGTCCTGACCATGAGTTTACTGAACTTACACCTGCTGCCACATACAAAGCTAGGCAGCAGGTGTATTCTTACACTCAGTACTGTCCAGAGTGCTGAGGGCCACACATTGCCACTTTGGCTGTTTGTGAGAAGGAAGGTGGAGTAATGGAAATATTACTATTTTTCCATTTAAACAAAGAATGATGTTTGCTTGCCGCTTAACTCTGCGCAAATGGGGAAGGCAATAGCAACAGTTGTTCATGTCATAAGAGATTTGAAACATTTCAAATATAAATTATAGTATGAGCAGCATAGTATCTGTCAGCTATTTCTCACATAATGTATATTCCTAATTAATTCTTAAGTTCAAGTTGCATTTGTGAAATGCGATTCTTGCATATGGTAACACTTTGCCATCATGAGAGTGACATTGTGGAGCTCTCGGAATATGTGTCTCAGGCTGGTATAGGCCTAGCATTGAGCAGCATTTTACATTCTCCAAAGATGATGCCACAATACAAACAAAAGATGATTGACTTTAATAATTGGCTCAGTTTCTGGTGTCATTCTAAGGGGGTATAATATTTGTCAACATAGAAGGAGATGGTCAACAGAGCACACTGCTTTGCCACGGAAGGTCTGCACCTCTCACCTCTAGGCTTTTGAATATTAGTTAAAACATTGCCCTCCCACCATACTGCCTGTTTTAGGCAATGCAAAACTGAAACTGCTTCTGACATAGCAAATCAAAACCAAGAAAATCTAAAGGTATTACTGCTCAAGGCTAGGAGTCTAAACAAAATACTCCACTCCCAAGAAGCTGTCTTTACCTTAGAGAATACTGATGACTGTGTAGACACTGAGACATGGTTTAAAGCCAGGATAGCACACCAACAATGTAATGTTTTAATGCCTTCCACACATTTAGATCAGCTACTTCACAGGCAGGCACTAAAGGTGGAGGTGTCTCTATTTACAACAAAAATAAATATACTTCAAGGCTGGTCAAACTGGACAACGCACTTGAGCTGCTCCATGTTCAAATCACCACAGGCAAAATCCAATACCACTTTCTTGTAAGCTATAGGCACCCCTCTATGACCCAGGAAATCCATACCATGTATTTAAATATATTAGAAACACTAACCATCCAACCCAATGCCATTGGGTGACTTTAATCCCTCCCCCTATTAACTGTGAATCCTATACAACCCCAAATGTATAGGGACAGAGAATCCTGGATTTTGTAAACACAAACTCCCTGGACCAGATAGTCAATATACCAACCAGGGGTGCAACCATACAGGTCCTCACTAATATGGAAGACTGCTGCACACCTCCTAATATAAAGTCTTCCTTGATATGATCAGACTGCAAAATGGTCTCCATTGAAGTAAAATAAAACCTGGACCCCCAGCTAAACCTGGAACAGAGACAGCTATAACCACCCGGAAGAAGTACAAAACTAACTCAAAAAACAAGCTGCCCCTGTGTAATTACAAAATCAGTTGGCTGTATAATGGAAGGAAGAAAATCATGGCAAAAATTAGGAGGTGCAGCACAAAGCAGGATAAAAGCACTCTTGTCAAATTAAGCAAACAACTTAGAGAACAAATAAAGTCTACCAAAGCCAAATTTGATGTATGTTTGGCCTCCCAGGCCAAGGACAACCACAAAGCATTCTTTAGGTATGTCTGCAACCTCAGAGGCAATACACAATTGTGTGCAGAGCTCATTGTAAATGGAGACACCTATAATGAGCCAGAAAATGTAGCAAACCTCCTGGCTGATAAATTCAGCTCCAACTTTACCCCTCTCTCCCCCCCTCAACCTTCAATCAGGAAATATCATCAAGTATAACTCCACCTATTATCACTAGAGAACAGGTCCTTAATGCTCTCTCTAAGACCAAGAACCCTCCATCAATTGGCCCTAACAATATCCCAATGTACCTTCTAAACAGCATGAAACATGACCTATCAGGGCCTCTGGAATTACTATTTAACTGTAGCCTCCAAACATGCTTTGTACCTCAGGAATGGAGAATAGCAACAGTCATCCCTCTGCACAAAGTTGGAGCATCTACTGACCCTGGAAAGGACAGACCCATAAGTCTCACTAGTCTTATATGTAAAGCCATGAAAAGAATTATCATGGAAATGATCAATAGAGATATAGTAAACCTCCAGACACTAGACCCAGCCCAGTTTAGTTTTATTAAGAGTAGATCATGCCTACTCAACCGGGACAACTTCTTTGAGAAGGTAACTAAAGCAATGGATGAGGGAAAAGTGGTCCACACTGCCTACCTTGACCTGACCAAGGCATTTGACAGAATACTCCACTCGGGCATTGTTGACAAACTCAAGAAGTTAGGAACAAACTCATATGTCACCTGGTGGATAGGCAAATGGCTCACAGACAAGACCCAGGAAGTTAGAATTGGGGAGTCCACCTCTACAAAGAGGCCAGTCACAAGTGGAGTCCCTCAGGGATCAGTCCTAGGACAGCTCCTTTTTGACATTTATTTCTCTGAAGACAAAGCCAGTGTCAAAGGTCTCTGGCTGACTAAATTTGCACATGATTGCAAATTAGGAGCTGTTATTGAATCCCACACTGACACAAATGTTCTTTAAGGAGGGCAGACACAGACAAACAACCAGTGTCAAGCCATGGACTAAAACTAAATGCCAAGAAATGCTTAATAGTGAACTATGGGAAGTCATCCATCCCTGGTAACTATCATATTGACAACACACCCTTTAGAGATGACCCAGTAGTCATGGACTTAGGACACACATAGATAGTAATCTAGCCGTTGACTATCACATGAGGAAATAATTCTATGTTGCAGGAAGCATTGTTCCACTGTATTTGGCATTCATCAGACCTATCATTGAGTAAAATGCCCCCTTTGGTATGTACTTAACCAGGCATATCCAACAATTGGAACATTCGCAAAGCTTCTTCACTAAAAGAATACAGGGAATAAATAAAATGTCACCTCAAGGCCCTATCCCTGTATTCTGTCTCCTACATGCTTTAAATGTCCTATGCAGACCGCCTCAAGGCCCTATCCCTGTATTCTGTCTCCTACAGGCTTTTGAGTGGAAATCTGCACCT
This sequence comes from Protopterus annectens, assembly GCF_019279795.1. Lineage (NCBI taxonomy): Eukaryota > Metazoa > Chordata > Ceratodontiformes > Protopteridae > Protopterus > Protopterus annectens. The sequence goes on from NC_056745.1 coordinate 962,476,475, forward strand.
GGCATATATGGCATTGTCAGACCCCACTCTAATGGACCTCCTACATATCCAAAAAACAAACAGCACCAGAATTACCCATTCTAAAGATGTAAACCTTGCCTGTGATATAAAGAGGACCTTCTGGAGAGACAGGTATGTATCCAGGAGACAACCCCATCTATGGAACAGGCTCCCCCATCCATGTGAAGCAGAGTTCATCCCTAATCAAATTCAAGTGTGATTTGGACAACTGGATGGGGAACAGGAAATTCATCCCTGGTTTGGCACCTATGTCTCAAATGGACACAGACAACCTGTAAATGGTTCATCTCCCAGGTCCCTGCTTGTAAATATTTCATCTCCTAAACCCCTGCTCACACTTATCAAGAGTATCAGAACTTGACAGAGATTTCGGATGCATGGCTAGTCTTAAAAAGGCCTTGTGATTGTTAGCCTAGTAAACACCTATGAACCTATGCAGCTATCATTTATTCTTGGAGATATTCTAGGAGATGTTCTATGTAAACAGGTGTTAGGCATGTCCTGCTATGGCCATTGCCCAGTTATCTTCCATCTCATCAAAAGGCATTATGAAACTCAACAGAAGGGAAGGGGCGTATTATTCACTGAAGTCATACTTACTCAGACTCATGTGTGCCCTGTAACAATGCTCTTGTAAATGATATCTCAGTAATAGGTCTAATGTCAACTACATTATAGAAATTAAGGGCACAACTGCATTGTTACAACTGTTATGGGTTTATGCTGGGTGTAGGCACCAGTCATGGGTCAGCACTGATCAAAACGCATTGATACTGTCTGAAACATCTAGTACTGTGGACATCAGTTTATAAGAATTTCAACACACATACATCAACACTAATCAGGAGATCAGCAACAAATAAAGCCACTGCCTCAAACCACCAGTGAATGTCTGCCCACTAAATTTGATAATATAAATTCATTAAATGAATAATTCTACTAACCCAATGATCCAAATAATCCACAATGGTTTAATAAATGGATGTAAAATCATAAAATACCATTAAAACCTCTAAGTGCTTTCATCCCGCTCATGGCACAGGAGTTTGAATTGCACAACAGTCAGTGTGTGTGTGTGTGTGTGTGTGTGTGTGTGCGTGCGTGTGTGTGTGTGTGTGTGTGCGTGCGTGCATGCGTGTGTGTGTGTGTGTGTGTGTGTGTGTGTGTGTGTGTGTGTGTGTGTGTGTGTGTGTGTGTGCAGTCAGAAGAGCATGAGTCTATGTCCTATTATCATTACTCAAGCGTCATTGAGAAAAATGTATACAGTGGTACATTATTACATATCAATTTCATACAACCCTCCCTACATCTTCTTCACAGCATAGACCAATGATGTCATCTGCTATAAAGTGTTCTCAGAGAATCTGAATGCTAGACTTGTGCCATTGCACTAGCATTAATGTATTGTGTTTTTTAGCTTGTGGAGCTTGGTAGTAAGGATTCTAATCTCACTGCAGTCAACGTGTATGTGTTCAGTTAGCTCTCACTCTGGAGACCATTTTAGAGCAGCATGTGAGGCACTAATGCCAACATCTTCTCTCCAGACCGTGATGATGTCATCTGCTATAAAGTGTTGTATAACAACATAAAAGTCAGACTTGCCATAGCGCTAGAATAAAGTACTGTGTTCTCAAGCTTATGCAACTAGGAAGGGGTTCTAATCTCACTTCAGCTGACTTGACTGGGCATATGTTCAGTTAGCTCGCATTCTGAAAACCATTTTAGACCAGCAAGTGAGACATTCCTGCCAACATTTTCTCAGCGATGATGCAATCATCTTTTGTAGTGAACTGTGGCAATATAAAGTCAGATATCTGTGGTAGTGCTACTGTAGTGTTGTATGGAATACAATTTGTATGTCTAATGTTCAAATCTGACCATATTCAACTGCTGCATGTGTGTGGGTGCTGGTGTATTACTGTCAGTATATGATCTTTTAAATCTCTTCTCATTTGACTCCCATCCAGTAGAACATTTAACATAGCTCCATGAATCAAACATCCCCTTTTCCCCCTCTGCCATCATAGCACCCTTTCTGCAGAACACTGGAGGATGTCATCATCTCAAAGATGCATACACACATCATGAACCACAGCCCTTCCATGATCCTCTTCAATCCATCTGCAGACCACTGGGTGTATGATTTCTAATTCTGTCATGTGGTGGTGCACATGTCACATATGGGCAGAGACCATATCTTTCTACCTCTTGAGAAAGAAATCTGGACAAAGCCACAAATAATGGGGGGACAAAGGCTCAAACATAGGGACAGTTTTTAAATATTGCTGTTACAAACCTATAAGGTTGATAGAATAACATGTATTGCATTAGCATGATTTTTTTCTGAAGGATAAGAAGTTTGAAACTCGTCTGCCATTATTTTCTGACTTCAGTCCTTAATGATGTGCCAGAGACATGGCAGAAAAACACAGTTTTATGAGAAATATACCAAAAATATGAGGCAAATATCTGGAAATTCTGGACAGTTGAGAGGTATGGCAGAGGAAGCATGCAATACAATCACACACATACACATACACATGCACATACCTCTACTATCTTACATTATATTGATATATTGATTTTGTTTTAAAGGCTATAATAATGGCTATGATTTTATGTGATGTTGGCTATTAGCCTAGTAATGTCCTATTACCCTATGAAGAGTGCATGTATCAATGTTGCTGTCATCCACATATGCTCTGTTGAGGTGTGGATGTACAGTAGTTCTACAAAAGTGTATTCCAATCTGAGATTTGACGTACTGTATTGATAGCCAGTGCTGCCATTTGATTACATATTCCTCTCATAAAGTTCTGGTAATATGTCTCCTGAGGACTGTTGCTATGGGATGATGCTATGTATATTGTTGGCTTACTAAGGCATGTGTTCTTGCATTGCAGTATGTTTCTCATTCAGATATCACTGTGACTCTTACAGTATGGCACATGTGTGAATGCATATACCCACCATCATAAAATGCTTTGTGACATACAGCAGTATGTTATCTCATAATAATTACATGGGCCCATATGCCTTGTTTCATCCACATATTGTAAAGCTGGTATATACACAGACATATAACCAGTTCAGATTCATTTGCAACTGTGGTAACTTCATTGTATACCCATTTGTGTTGACAGGATTATTCAGGTGTTGCCCAGCAGCATTGTTTGACTAACAGCATTCTGTCAGTAACTGTTCTGCATGAACTACAACCACCTCATGTATGATGTGCCCATATATGTTATCAGAACCCTCGCACACATTTTCCAATGATAAACATATAGGCATATGATGTGCAAGTGATGTAATGAAGTGAAATAGGTAGAGTTGTATAACTGTGTTAATAATTCCACTGTGTGTCACGTGATGCATACCCAATGTTGTATCTGTGGTTTTCTCACAAATCTTTTTTTTAAGGAAGTTCAAAATCTTTTGGGGAATACACAGCTATGCTCAGAAGTGGTTGTGGATGGCACCAACAATACTCAAGCAGAGGCTGTAAATAACCTGCTAGTTGACAGATTTTGACCAAACTTCAACCCCCTGTCCCCAGTGCTCATTACCCAAAGTATACATGCAAACATTACTCAGGATATTTACTCAAGAAAACAGCTCATCTGTGTGCTCTCCAAGGCTAAAAGTACTGCATCATTGATCTGTACAACATCCCAGGTTGCCTTATCAATAAATTTAAACCTGACATAGCAGACACAGTTGGATTTGTACTTACCCACAGCTTCCCTCAGGCTATTTTCTGGCAGAATGGTGGACAGCAACAGTCATCTTTCTGAACAAGAGGGGGGGCCATCACTAGACACAGGGAATTATACACCCATAAACCTGTCTAAACCCATATTGAAGCCAATGGAAAAAATCATCGTGGATTTTATCAACAAGAACATCAGTAATCTCACGACTGTTTAACAAACCCCTTTTTTCATTTGCTAAGGCTAGAGCATGTCTGCTAAAACTGATAGACTTCTTAATGAAGGTCAACATGACCATAAATGAGGGAAAGAATGTGAATTCCACATAACATGACCTGGCTAAGATACTGGACACAATTCCACACTCAAGCATTAAAGAGAAACTGTCTCAACTGGCCATAAACCACTAAGTCACCAAGTGGGTAGCCCAACGGATCACCACCAGGACACATATCATCAGAGTGTTTGAATTCACCTATAACAAGAGGCTAATGACCAGTGCATTACCACACAGAAGCCAAGACAAACCTAGACACCCTTTATGCAACCAGCTTTGTGGATGACTGTTAATTGTGGACAATCCTTGAATCCAGTAATTGTATTGATATACTGCTGAAAGTATTAACTCGCACATACAAATGAATGGTGCCAGAGCTATGGAAACACAATAAATGTACAAAAAAAGCATAATTAATTTATTTTGTAAATCAAATACCCAACCTAATTACAACATAGACAGCACACCCCAATGAGCACACCCAGTGGTGCGTGATCTGGGTACTCAGGGATATAGTAATTGTAAGTTTGACCACTATCTGTCTACAGTGGTGATCAATCCCTTTTATGTGGCACACTCATAAGATTGGGCATAGCATCCAGCTCAAAGGATATTATAATTCCATTGCACGTGGACCTCATCACAACAATAATTGAGAGCAGTGCACCTTTTGGCATGTAGCTCACTACACGTGTGCAACAATTGGAGCAACACTAGAGATTTTGCACAAGGAAAATACACAGTGTACTGGACAAGTCCTAAATGGAAAGATTTAAATCCATATCACTGTATACTGTCCATTAATGACTATTAATGGCCAATTTGTATGTGGCCTACAGGGCAGTCTTCAATCTGTCCCTGATAGAAATGTCACACAAGATCGAACTTGTGAAAGTTTGAACCATTTAAATGCAGTGCAGAAGGGTATATTTATCGATTTCCTTACTGTAGTGCAGTCTCAAAGATGGTATATTTATTTAGCAGGGGGTGTGGGGGAAAAATCTAAAATATTTTTGCCTTGTTTTTATTTATTTATTTTTTAAATATCGAAACTTCATAAGTTTGATCTTATGGTCTTGACCTTAAGCAATTCGAACTTGTGAAAGTTTGAAATTTAGAAGTACACCTGGGGTGATATACATACACTCGCAGAGGAGGTGTAAAGTACGTACTGTACCATCTATATATGTACTTAATGTTATGCTACTGACTTGTCTTAGAAGTGTACATAAATTGAAATATCCTATCTTGGGTACATTGCCATATTTTACATGCCCTCTATCTCTTTCTTCATTCCTAGCATTCATGTCTGTGTGTGGTCATTTTAATCAGCACACTTTCCCTGTCTAGTATATTTATGTTTCGTGTTATTTGTCCTTCCCAGCATCTATTATTTAAATCTGCAAATACTTGTTGTAGCATACGTTGTAATGAGTACATTTTTCTATAATATGCCAATACTGCAGTTACTGCAGTATTTTCACCCCTGGTAGTCATTGTGGCTGTCCACGCGATCTCACAGAGAAGGTTTGCCCACAGGCAAACTTGCATGCATCTTCTTTCTGCATTCATGATGCATAACAGTGCTTGTATTTGTGTGAGCTTGATGCACAGCATGTATATGCGATTATCACTGCTGCTCATCCTGCAAATACGTAAACTCTGTGAAGCCTACAGAGAGTTTATTGAATCCTTGGGCATAACACATAAAGAACAGGTGGAAATGAAGCCCTCTTCTAATTTAATGGTTTGCATAGATCTACCAGAAAAATGGAATTTGTATCTCTGAAGGTGGAAAAGCTGGATCCAACTGTACTATCTCTAGTCACATATGCTGAAGCAAAAAAAAAAAGAAAAGCCGGAGTAGTTTATTATTTATTGCCACTAGACAAGATGTAGAAATTCAACAGCAGAATTAACAAGGAATTAATGAACACACACACACACACACACACACACACACACACAAACGCATAGACCATTAGTTAATGAAAACCAATGACGATAAACTAAATATGGAAACAAACAGAGAAACTGATCAACAATGCCAGTTAAAAATTCCAAAGGTTCTTACTCAATAAGCAAATACCCTTTGCAAATAAGGGGCCAAAAATAAAATAAAAAAGTAAGAAAAGAAAAAAGAGAATATTCCATCTAGAAACAGTTAAGACATATTATTTCACTTGAAACACAAAATCTTTTTTGATAAGCTAATTTGTGTCCTAAGTGGCCACTCACAGGGTGTGTGCAGTTCAGAAAACCCTGCTGCACGACGTGGCTAGCCCAAATAATAATGACGCACTCTGTATGATACTGAGGCAAAACAAGATAGCAGAGTGATTGAAAAACATTTAAATGTTACCTAAGAAAGCTGCACCCACAGCATATTTGAACTCAGCCATATGTCCATGTTCATACAGAGTAAATATCAGAATTAGGTTAGGGGTTTCCACACCATTAGTAAATGTCTATCTTCAGGAGGCTCTCATTGCAGCTGATATTGCCCATAGTGTGGGCTGTCCCTAGTGGTGCTGGGTTATCTGTCAGTGCTTAACATTTCATGGCCTCTATCACACTGACATTATCAACTGGTACCATGTTTATAGGGACACCATCCAAAGAATTGTGGCAATGTGTTGGCCTCTTCTGTAGCCCCTTGGGAGTCATGAACTACCTACCACGGTCAATATGAAGTTATGTGTGGCTTTACATTTATTAGCAACAGGGACCTTTCAGCTAATTACTGGGGACACTGGTTCATAGGTTCCTAGTTAGTACTAGACAAGCTGCCTTTGTGGGTCATTTTAAGCCTATCCAGTTTCCCTTTTTTGTACTCAAAATAACCTAACCCATTTAGTTATATAGTGGTCTTAACCATACCATGGTTGATAATTACACATTACCCATAATGAGAAAATTAAGGAGCATACCATAGATAATTTGAAGGGATCCATGCATTTGATAAAGCATTTAGGAGCTGAATCTGTCCATTAGTAGTACATGGGGCAATCCTAGGGTAACTATTCTGTTTCCCATCCACAGATCTAAGTTGCACTTGAAAATGGACAGGGATAAACTTTGTTTTGTATGAATGTGGAATCTGTTCCATAGCAGCAGTATCCTCTGCAAAATATACCTGTCCCTCCAAACCTTTCTATTGATGTTGCAGAAGAGGTTAGACCAAGTATTTCTGATGGCATTTGACTTGCTGATGTGCAGTAAATCCAACAGTTGGAGGATGTCTTGTATGCCAGACACAGTCAATTTTTAGCAGTCTGTAGGATACCAAGTATAGTGACAATGCTTTGAGTCAGTCCATTTAGAGCATGTTGTTCAGGCCTTGCATCCTTTTTAGTAAGATATCTCTGTGGACATTTCAGCTGTCGCATGTGTCTGGATATATACATGCCAAATGGGGCATTTTATTCATTGACTGGCCTAATGAAGTCAAAGAAAAGGGGAACAATGACATCCCTAGATCTAGACGCAATCCCTTTATTTATAAGCTGTGCAATATAGAAGGACTTTCTTACAACAATAGACATATGTTGGTCAAAAGTCAGGTCACTGTCCACATAAATGTGGATAACTCTGACCTCTGGTCTGAGAATACTTGATACATTTATTGATGCCCTGCTTCAAAATGCAGGGGAAGTATATAAATGTTCTCCACATGCTCCAGAGGGAGTGAAAGAGAGAGAGACCGAACGTCTTTTTAAATTATGATATAGCCCACTTCCTTAAGGTACTGAGGGCCATGGATTGTACCCATATTGAGATGAAGGCCCCACATAGTGAACTGGGATTTGCAAGCTGTATCATAGCAACTCTCATGTGGTCTGTAATGCACATGACATCATTGACAAGGTGTGTACAGGCCACACAGGCAGTTTTCAAAACTCCTACATATGGTACACATGTGACCTGCATGAGCGGTTTGTGATGGAATGACTTTCTACAGGAACATATTTTTGGTGATGCTGAATAGCTCTGGAACCCTACCTCATGACACTGATAAGAAATCCACAAAATCAAACAGATCAGGGGTACAACAGTGTGCCATCTCGAATCAGAAACATTACTGAACATATGTTTGGGCTGCTGAAGTCATGCCTTCACTTTCTGGACTCATCCAGTGATACCCTGCAGTATAATCCTGCCACTTGTGCCAAAATACTGACTGTGCATGCAGTGTTCCACATTATTATGCTTAGGAAACATTTCCAGAAGGAGAGGTTCTAGCAGGCCCAGCAGTTCTGCCAGAACAGTCAACAAAACCTGATTTAAAATAGGAGTCGGGGTAGGAGCCAGGACCAGGTGATAATCACAGAAGATAGAGGTGACACAGTATGCCATGGCACTAACAAAGAGGCAGCTGATTGCTCACAGCTTCATATCATAGTATACAAGAATGAAACAAATACATTACAGTGATAATGATGGATGCAAAAATGACATCAGACTGTCCTTACTCAGGCATAGGTTAGTCATACTTTGCATCAGATATTGGCAACCCAGGTAACAATGTAGAAAGGGTAGGGTGCAGTTATCTTCATTTTCACAGGGGAAGAAGGGAGAAGTGTGTGTGTGTGTGTGTGTGTGTGTGTGTGTGTGTGTGTGTGTGTGTGTGTGTGTGTGTGTGTGTGTGTGTGTGTGTGTGTGTGTGTGTGTGTGTCAGAAGTGGTAAGAACTGGTAAGGGTTATTTAGTGTCAAGAAGGTCAAACTCAGTAGATGAGTGTGATGTGCTGGGGCTGTGGTGGCATGACAATGTGTCTGCAGAGACACAGACTCATAAGTTGGTGCAGAACTGTGGCTTGGCCTACTTGTCAGGTTCAGGACATGACAGAGGGAGGGTTCAGCATCCTGTATATGGGGTTATTATTACATTGTCGAACTTTCAAAAGTCCAAACGCCATATGGTTGAACCCAAACGTTCAAACTTTCAAAAGTTCAAAAATGTCAAAAAAATAAAAAAACAGAAAAAAACTACCTGACAGATGTAAGCAGGGGTGCAATCCCATCTGCACCCCCCCACATACCCCCCGCTCTTTAAATATACCAACTCCAAGATCACACTACAGTGCAGTAAAGGGAAATCTTCCCCTTCCACACTGAATGGAAATCTTCATTGACACATTCAAACTTTTGAAAATTTGAACGTATGAGTTTGACAATCTGCGTTCAAACTTCTTACGGTTCTACAAGGTAATATGTATCCCTGTACATGCCCCTGCCCATGAGATCTGGTTCCAGCAAGAGTTGCACTAGCTGTACCACAACTCTTGCCAAATGTTAGTGTGCTACATGACAGCAACTGACATGTGCTATGAAGTGTACCAGCATGATGATGGCCACAACCACAGGGATGCTGTTCTAAGAGTATATACCTTCTTAATACATAATGCTGTGGAGGTGTTAGCACTGTGGGAGCAGGATCTCACATGTCCATTACCATGTTGGTTAATATCCCTGGATGTAGCAGATGACCAGCTGTGAAGATGGCCCACCTTGCCTCTGACAAGTGATCCAGAGAAGACATTACACAGGCCAGTAGGCAATTCAGTCTATCCAAGGAATTGCAAATACAGGATATGCACTCCAATAGGTCAGTATGCATACTGTGGACCACCCTCACTATCTCTGCCATGGTTATGGTGGCACTAGAATGAGCCTTCACAATGGCCCATACATTGAGTTGTGACCAGTGATACACCATCCTCAGGTGGAGGGCAGTAACCATGTCTCTGGAGAGCGCCCTTACCAAACTCCATGCATGGGCCTTTCTGCCCATGACTGATAGGAGCAAATTCAGACATCAGTTTACTGAGGGCCGGCACACTTCAATAATTAATAGTATCCCTTTTATCCTGTCCACTCTCTAATGTTTGTGTAACCTGGACATTCAGGATATTCTTGTATACCATAAGTCCGAAAGATTTAATGATGTTTACAGTGACTAAGATGGGGCATGAGACATACAAACAGACAGCAAGCAGAAGCAGTTGAAGTTAGAAAATGTCAAAAGCATACAGGATAGGTGAAGTGCAGAAAAGTAACAATGCATATTGACTGAAACCATTTATGCCATCAGCAGATTGTGATCAGTATACTGGTACTGTATAACAAATGTAATGTCAAAACACACCTACAACAAGGAGTGGATTTGAACCTAGTACCATTTTCATTAGCATTCTACCTAACACTTCATGGACAAGCTGAGCCACAAAAATAGTCACTCTAGTGTTAGTGAAGCTCATAGCAGGTGATTATTATACATTTGCAGAATGCAAACAGCAAAAAGCAAAAAAAAATCGGTGACTTGAACTACGTACCTGTTTTACTGGCATTCTGCTAAGTACTTCCCTTACATCCTGAGCCACATAAATAGTTACACTCAAGGTGTAAGTGAAGCACATATCAGATGATTTGTATAAATTTATGGATCGGAAGCAGAAAAGTCAAAAGAAGCATACAAACCCGATGGGATTTTGAACTCTCCACTCTTTACTGACACTCTGTAAATCACTTCATTCACAAGATGAGGCATTGAACCACACAGACTAAAGACATACAATTTATCTTGCTTTGTATTTGCATACTGTTGTGCAGAAATGCTCAGCTCATTTTGCACAACCAATGGCAGCAGAGGCTAATATACTTAGCAGATGACAACGACTGGATTGTAGAATAAGGGCATATTTATCATTTATGAAGACAAGGGTAAGTTGTTCAACAAAGTAATGGAAGTGTGAGGAAGGTAGGGGGTAGGTTAAGTCATAAGAGAAGGCAGATATGAGGGTGTGTGGTAACACAGTGAGGGAGGGGGAACATGATGATGAAGTGGACATCAGACAAACTGAGGAAAGATAATGGTAAGAGAAGAGTAAATGACCAACAAGAGTTGCACATCAACACTAAAAGGAGGACAAACACTAGAGTGGGGTGTATGTTGGGATCTTTACGGCTGCAGTCTGTGCCAGCTGAGACTCAGTTCGAGATCATTCATTACTCTTTTTACCACTACCACCATGTCCTGTCTCAGAAAGTGGAGGCAATGCTGGACAAAGAAGGCTCTCCATGTGGCTGAATCAGGCATCCAACCTCCTGTCTATAATATCTTGCACAATGTCTGCCAGCTGCCAATGTGTGACAAAAATATCACCTCCACTCACAGTGCTACCAGTGGGTATAATTGTCCCAGAATCCAGTGGAGGCTACTTGAAGCAGGTGGTACAAGTAGGGCTGCAGATGAGGCAACTGTGGCATGCCGGGATGCAGACATGCTGGGTGCTTCTGGTTGTGGTTGTAGTGGGGGTGTGGTTGACACTTGCTGCTGCTGCCACCTCTGGCAGTCAGATAGTCATTGCTGCAGGGACAGGTGCATGTTGTTGTGCTGTTGCATATTATAGTAAAAGAAATAGAGAGAAACAGAATAATAAATTAAGTAAATGCATTTAAGAGAAAAGATAGTGACAAGGAGGTGCAGAAGTACAAATACAATGAAAAATTGAAGCTCTTGCTATATTGAGACTTCACTCTTTCAGCTTTTCCCGGTTAGGGGTAGCCACAGTGGAACTCCAGTCTGCTAATGATTGGCAGTGGATTTTTATGGTGCCGAGTTGCCAGCCCAATGCCCAACCTTCAACAAAGGAACACCAGTTCACGCATGCACCTATCTGCATGTCTTTAACATCACTCGACTGCGGGGAGGGTATGCAGACTCCACACAGAAGGCACTCCAGCCGAGAATCGAATGGGAGAACCTCTTGCTGTGAGGCGACAATGCTAACCACTGCACCACATATATTGAGACTGATACAATTAAAAAGAAAATGCTTATTAGCAATTTAGACAAGCAAACAAGTGCTTGTCATCAGTTATACAAGACTAAGAATTGATACTGCTTACACATGCACTCTACATTCTAAAAATGATGACGTTACATATAAGCCCCAATGTTGTACTTAACTAGACAGAAAATGAAGGCAAAATATATATATTTTTGTTTATTACACTACCAGTGGAGAAGGAATTGTACCATGTGTGCACTCATGGTCAGAGAAGTGCATAAATGGGAGTTGTCGATGTTGTTCACTTGATACATGACTAGCACCATCCCCTTAAGAGTGATGTGCAGTGGCTGCAACTCATCATATGTGCAGGGTGCCATCACAGCCATGGTAAAAGTAGTGAGAGTGATCCAGAGTGCACATACTGAACTATGGAACTGCATGTCCAGTATGCCTGATTCCTTGGATAGACAGAATTACACACTGATTCATGTAATGCCTTCTCTGGATTTTCTGCTAAGGGCAAGAAGGTACTCAGAGTCAGTCATCTGCTGCATCCATAGATGCCATCTAACATGGCCATGAACATACAAGACCCCAATCCCACAGTGCTAACTCTTCCATAGCAACATCTATTGTGGAGGTGCCTGCTCCCAGGAGAGGCCAATCCCATGACAGTGGCCATATTCATGCTGGCATCTCTCTTAGCAAATATTGCTTGAAGCCATATAGCATACCTACATCTAGCCATGGTCATGGTACAGCCAGCGCAACCCTTGACAAAGCCAGCTCTCATAAGCAAGGGTGTGCATGGGATGCTAAACCCTCTACCATACTAGGACTTGTCCAGTAGGCGGAGTCACATTGCTGCATCAGCTGCTGAGGTTGTACCCCTACAGACCAACATTCGCACCACCATGACCCCCAGCACATCACATACATCCACTGAAGCTGGCCCTTTTTGACATTAAGCTCCCCACATCAGTCCTGACTCATCACTTAAAAGCACTTTTTTGTATTTTTCTATTGCACAGTACTCAAGTTCACATGCTTTCGTGTGAAAGACAGGTATTCCTGTACTTACTTCTCCACCTGTATAAATTATGATAACTGCACCCTGCCCTTTGCATATTGTTACTGAGTTTCCTCTGTGTGAGGCACATCATAGCCAGCCTATGCATGGGCAAGCACAGCTTTGTTTTGGTTTTGTATGCATCAGTTTTACTGCAGTGTATCCCATTAATTCTTGTTTACTATATTATTAAGACATATGCAATTTGCTGACTCTTTCCTAGTGCCACAGCATGTGCCACCTTCATCTGGAATGATCATCCCCTGCTGCTGGCGCCCCCTGACTCATTTGTCTCAGCTTCTCCTGTCTATTGCTGTGGGAACTTCTTGCCCTGCAAGAGCACATCCTGTTGTAATGGCTTCCTAAGTATAATATCGTGTAACATTGCACACATGGTCAGTGTTTTGACACATGTGACAGGGTCATACTGCAGGGCATGATCAGGTGAAGCCAGACAGCATAAGTGTTCCTCCTGTAGCCCAAACACCTGCTCAGTAATATTCTGTTTTTTGATAGCATAAAGTTGTACCCTTGGTCTATTTGATTGCATGGATTTCTTATGGGTATCATGAAACAATGTGCCAGGGGTATATCTGGCATCACCAGCATGATGCCCCTCTGTGAAGTCATCCTTTACACACCATTGGCATAGATCACAGATGTGCCATATATGGGAGAAATTAAAACTGCCTGAGTGGCCTGCACACACATTGTAGATGTTGCCCTGTACATTGCAGACTTGCTGGCAGTTGATGGAGTGATCCCATTTTTAGTTCATGTATTTCTTTCACAGTTCACCAGGTGAGACCTTTATTTCAATATGAATACAGTCTAAGGTCATCAGTACAGCAGGAACATGGGCTAAATCACAGAAATCCTGCTTGGTGTTGCCTCCCTGTGCAGAGGTACTTAGGAGCCACGTATGTCTACATACTGAAGCATGGGATTATGAGGCTGATGGAGTATCCTCAAGGCAGAGACATGAGATACCTCCACTGTGTCTGCAAGAGGTCATTTAAATGTCCTTGTAGCTAATATACTGGAAGCCAACCATACCTTAATATCCATTGATATAGGTACTCCATAACTCCCATGAGGCTGCAGGCAAGACCGATACATTTTCATGATTTATTGACTAGTACCCCTATCAACAAATACCTGTCCACTATGTTGGTGTCATGGAGGATGTGAAATGTTAAGTGCAGACAGATGATCCTGCACCTCACAGGAGCAATGTTGTGTACTGCTGTGTATAGCAGCTGCAATTAGAGCCCCCTGCAGATACACACTTACCATGTCTGCAGCATTCCTAACGTAATTCCATAATTTCTGTATGAACACAGGCATACACCCTAGTTCAAATATACTGGAGGTAAAACTCTATTATGTGGCACCTACATTTTTCTGAATTGCTCTGCCATCTTGTTTTGCCTCATTATCACACACAGTATCTCATTATACAGTCATTAGCATATGGCATGACTGCCATACTATTTGTGCAAGCCATGTGATGAAGCATAGTTTTCTGAATTGAATATTCCCTTAGTGTGGCAGCTCATTTGCAAAATTTACAACCTGTTTTTCTAGCAAAGGAGACAAATACACCCTGACCTTTTCAGCTGTGTCTGGTAAGCCGGAGATTCCATGGTACTTTGAAGTAATATGCAAAGAGAAAAACAGAATAGCAAAGCCACTCTCCAATAGTTTCCTTTGGTAAAAGGGACTAAAGTAGATTTCTTGCTCTGAAGCTGAATCTGATTTGAACTTTAGCAAAGTCTAGTCACTTAACCAGTTTTAAACATGGAGCAATGTATTAATAATAAAAGATTATGTGATGATAAAATCAGCCTGTGGACATCAGAGTTTCATCTCTACATAATGATTTCCCTATAAATAAAATTAGCAGCTTTAGAAACTCTGGCAGTAATGGTAACAGCATGATGGAAATAAATTGACAATATAGTTTCCTTTCAAAAAGCTACAGAAGAATTCAGATAATATAAAAAGTATTAGCATACCAAATAGATTGAATTGGATTTTTAATGCCAACGCACAAACACACACACACACACACTCACACACACACACACACAAAATCACAAATAAAATAAAATGAAGGGTAGATATATATAGCTAGATTAGATAGATCGATCAATAGATAGGATATTATATGACTGTTTGCATGAGTAGCGTGGTGGATAATATTTAAAAAAATAAAGATGTTTAACCTTTTATTTATTGATTTATCAATCTGGTTACTTATTTTATTTATTTATTCATTCATTCATTTGTATCAGAAATACAAAGAACAATGTATAACTTAAAATGTCATATGATCTTTAGGCCTTGATATGTTTCAGAATCAAGTTTTAATTGCCATTCTGTCTCATGACTAAAGAATTATTGTAGTTGCCTTCCCTGTAATCTCATTTATAAAAGGTAACTGATAATTAACTTAAAAAAATACATGCTGACACACCTTGTTAGAATGCCTAGAAAGAGCATTGTTAAGCACTGTTACAATTCCGTTCCTCATTACACACACATACACACACACACACACACACACACACACACACACACACACACACACACACACACACACACACATATGTATGATCATTAATTCTCATGGACATTTTTTGCTGATCTTTCTACCATAAAAAACGTTGCATGATAAAAGTGTTGCAGTATAAATAATGCAACTTGAATGATTGTGACTGCTAACTCCACAGATCTTATTTCATTATTTAAAAAGTATTTAAAGACAAGAATACACAACTATTAACAAACTACCCAAGAAACAACTGTTGCATGAATAATTTCATCTTTTAGCTTATATGTATGCATGTAGCTCTACTTATTCATTTTACTGCCACTGTTGCTTGACTAAACTCACTCCAAGTTTTCTCTCTCCTTTTCCCTTAGTAGGATTTGTTTTCCTTCTGAAATGTTAGATGAAATAGTTGACACTGCACATCAGTGAGAAACCATGGATTGGGTGACGTGCTGC
Source organism: Protopterus annectens (assembly GCF_019279795.1). Classification (NCBI taxonomy): domain Eukaryota; kingdom Metazoa; phylum Chordata; order Ceratodontiformes; family Protopteridae; genus Protopterus; species Protopterus annectens. Next base: position 962,492,362 of record NC_056745.1, read on the forward strand.
TTTTATCTTAAGCTTCGATTCTGTAATTCATAAAGTGGTCTTAAAACACATTATCATCGGCATAGTCAATGTTTACCTGTCTTTCTATGTAATAACTTTAATATGGTTAAAAAGCAGTGACATAATCATTAACACCTGTGTTGTAATAGCACAGCTGCAGTGATTCCTCTTTAAACACATTCTGGTATACAGTGCAGTGACCGATGTACTGATTTTCAGAACTGAACGATCTTTGGCCATGAGTGCCATACCCTTTAGATAACGGAAATCATTTATCTTTCTGCCTGTGTTCCTTACAATGTACCTGCCCTTTAGAAACCTCCTCCCCTCAAATAAATAATTACTAAACTTATTTTAAACAACATCAATCAAGATCATTCTACAGGACAAATGCTATATTTGTTAATGAACTTGATTCTGCAGTGCAACTGCAATTCTTTTTCACATGTTCCTTCTTTAAGATTAGTGTCTGCACCGCAGTAAAGTTATACTAAATTCACACTCTTACAAAATTAAGTAAATAAGATCTGCATTGTCTCCCTAGTATTTTTAACTCCACCCAGCTAATACTGAAAGATCCAACATACGTAAACCATTACCAGATAACTCTGTCTTCAACTGTGTTTGTTTATTTACTCTTTACTAGTTAATGTCATTTATAGCATCCTATGAACAGCAGGGCATAAGGCAGTTATAACACCGGATACATGATCTTTATAACATCATGATGATAATGTTATTCTTAATAAGTAGTCAGATAATTTTTAACATTGGTTTGGTTTTGTGTGTGTGTGTGTGTGTGTGTGTGTGTGTGTGTGTGTGTGTGTATGATTATATCAACACAAACAGTAAACATTAAATCAGTGAACACAAAAGCCCAAACAGACATAATCAAGAACATACAAAAAAGGTTTTGTATGTCACCTGTGTGTCGTGGGGGGGGCAAATCCCCCATTTCCACCAAGTTTAACTATGCCCACCCCACAGACTGAATGTCTCATAAAAGGGAGATACCTATATAGCGAAAAAAATCATTGCCACTCCATGCAAGAAAACTACACTGGCAATGACTTCCAGCTCTACATCCACTCTAGTAATAGCATACACACCAACACATTCAATTTCATACTTAAACTATCCGACAACAACATTCCAGTCACACAGATATTTGACTATAATGCAGTTGATCAATTTTGTTGTTGGTATATTGTTCAATGTGCTAGTATGTAAATATAAATTCTTGTAGCTACTTGTTAGGATCTTATCTATACCAAAATGCTCCAAAGAGCTGCAGCAGATGTGATAAAGTGGTAGTTGGAGGAGTCAGTATATCTGATGACATTTCAGTCAGCATAGATTCAAAGCAAAAGCTTGATACAAAACTAACCCAGTTGTTGAAAAGGTGAGATACCAAGGTTTGAAGATGAACAAAACTAAGAGCTAGATCACATCTTTATAAAATATATGAGATAATTCCTATTTGAGAATGGCGTTTCACCAGATACCAACAAGGTTAAGTGCAATTGAATTGTAAATATGCAGAAATGTATGAAAAAGATAATTTCCAATGCCATTTTTTGGAATCATAAAATATCTCTTCAAGCCTATTGCATACTTATCAGAGATCACAATACTGTTGAAGAAGCTGGTAATAAATGACATACTATGATATCAGTCAGAAAATCATGAAAGGTATTTTAAATTGGCTCTCTGCTTCACTTTACTCAGGTTGGCTAACCCTGCCCCAAAATATTGCAAAACCTCTTTCCATAGCAGTACCACTAAACAAGACAGCCTCAGATGAGCAAACAAGCACCACCAAACACACACAACACTATATCTATCCCCTAAAGTAACCCTTACTCAAAACCTAAAATCCAAACACTTGCAACATTCATTAGCACTGTATTGAACAAACTGCATTCAATAAACTCAACCATACAAACCAAAACATTCGCAAAAACACCACTACAGACCTATACCATGTCCTAGCAGTTACTCTAACCACAATCTGTAAAACAAAACTGTGTACACACACATACACACACACAGACACATTGACACACATACACATATATGAACACATCACTAAATCTATCCTTTTACCTAATCCTTACTCTAATCCTAAACAACAAACACACACACACACACACATGCATACGCACACACACACACACATACACACACACACACACACACACACACACACACACACACACACACACACACACACACACACACTTTGAGATTTGATTTATATACAAACACACACAAACCTGGGAAAGGCTGGGACAGGTTTACTAGCTATGCTCCCTTCTGTCCAGACTATAAGGTAGTTCCAACTGCCACCAGCCAACTCATTATCAGCTACTTTAGGCCCTTAACAAAGGGCGCCCAATCCTACTGTGTAATGTTACTAATAATCCAAATGGTAGTCTGACCAAGAGCAAGGCTGTTTAGGAGTGGCCTATACAGTGTCGCTAAATAGGCATGCAAGTACCCTAAGAGCTTAACTATGTCTCACAGATATCAGTCACAAATATAGGCTTAAATGTATTTAATAATAAATAAATAGTAAAAGAATAATACAATAGTCAGTAATCAGTTACATCAGATTTCAAAATCACAGGCAATATTTAAAGCAACATTGCAGGGCAGTCTCAAACAAATAAAGAAATCATCTAAACTCTACTATATTCCTATCTGAACCTAAACGTTACTATGCCCTAAAAACTTACTTACAGCAAGGCAAGTATAGAAGGTAGTGATGAGTGGATGCTTCTAGGTCAAAGACAACATACAAAATTCACAGTCTCTCTCTTAGAGAGTTCTTAAATTAATATCAAATATTACTGCTGGGTTAGATTAGATGACATCACTTTTTGTCACCTGACTTCAGTTCCCACGCTAAACCCCCCTTTGTAGCATTTGGCATCTCCTTGTGAAAAATATATATCTCTCAGATGTTTGAAGACCCTAGAAGTCATAAAAGAATAAAACACTTCTGCTGCTCAAACCTAGTTATACTTCTCTTCCAAGGCAATACAAAAACATCTAGCTCTAGACATTGTGTCTGCTACTGAACTGAATGAAGAGAAGTTTTATAGCACAAACGTAAAACAATTTAATTTCAATTTATTTTCTTGAAGTTTTGCAAGTTAACCCTCTATGCTCTAGTTTTTACTGTTAAATCATATACATTTACACAGTTACAATAGTTTATTTATTAATAGTATGAATCATATCAATATTCACAAATGACGTAGAATTATTTACAAAATTCCTGACATCTGGGCTGGCAGTATTTCCTTTTGTGATACATGGAAAAATTCCATGTACAGGAGTGTAGACAGACAAAAGTGATTGGAAAATGGAGAAATATGGACAGAAATGTCATACCACATACACATATGAGCAAAACTATTATCCTGTGTGTCAGAAAAATTAAAGGAAATAACCTAAATTATTATTTTTTTAAATAATCTGGGCATGTGTGTGCAGTTTGCTATAGTGCACAAACATGCGTTATCAAAAAATAAAAAAAATATTGGAAAAGAAAAAAATGATATTATGTGACAGAAATATATTACAGGACTGGGCATGGAGTCCGTACAGTGGTGCATTGGTGCTGTTGCTAATGTACTTGGGCTATGAATCATGTAGATTCCAGGCTGTGAGCACAGATACCTAAGCAAATTAGGTGTTGTTACTGAATAGCAGAATGGAGAAATCATGACCGCATATCCCCTTCCTGTAGGGTTATACCTATGTTGCTGTTTACATGGGATGTAGCTGATACCAGGTGAGGTGTGTGTCTACTGACTTCACTTCTACATTCATTTCAGCTTATGTGCAAATGTTTGCATGGCACACTGCCTGGCTGTGTGCGTCGCTTCAGGGGTATGTGTCCTCTAACTGCTAAACTTTGTTTAACTTCCATGCGTGTATTTAAGTGGTGCACTGCCATGCTGATGGTGCCTGAAAAAATGATTTAATTACTTTTGACCCTTGTTTAAGCTAAAATAGGGCCATTAAATGATGTTACTTGTATTGTTGTATTGTAGGCAGGCAGAAGGCATCATATTTACCCAATCATGTATTCTGCACCTACAGTAGAGCTCTATAAAGTATGCATGCACCCTACATTCTGATTTTTTTCTCAGTACTCTGCACAATTGGAGTACAGATTTGAGCATTTTAATTGAGAGAATACTAGGGGCTGCTGCAGATCTGCTGCACCTGTATGTGCCAGATGCTAAAGTCAATGATTCTGCTGCTGTTTACAATAGGCCTAGACAGAGAAGGAGAAGAGTGTTCAGGCCCAGGGTAACCTTTCAGGAGCTACATGAGCTGGAGATTGTAGAGCCCCACAGGGTCAACAGGTACATACTACAAAAACTCCCTGAGTTTTGGCGCCCTCAACTCAGACCCAGAGCCAACAGAGGGGAACCCATCCAAGTGGAAAGATAGGTATGTGTAGCCCTTAGGATACTAGCTACAGATACTTTCCAAAGACCAACTGGGGACATGATGGGGGTCTCACAGGCATCAGCATCCAGGGTACTCCACCAGTTCCTGGATGCTATGCTACCAAATGCCAGTGAGAACATCTTTTCCCCTCACTGCTGAGGCAAGGGCCATCAATATGCAACACTTCTACCATGTAGCACACTACCCTGAAGTACTAGGTGCCATAGATTGCACTCATGTACACATCAAGGCACAACCTGGTAAGGAGGGTAGAATCTATGTCAACTGCAAACGTTACCACTCCATCAAGTGCCATGTCATGTGCAATGTCCAGGGGATTATCATGAATGCATTTGCTGGCAGCACTGGCAGTTTTCACAATTCCCATATCTGGCATGTATCACAGCTGTACCAAATGTTTACTAGGGGGAATATCCTACACAGCCATTTACTTGGGATGCTGGCTACACCCTGGAACCATGGATGATGACACCCATCAGAAATGCACACACACCCACCAAAGAATGCCATAATGAGGCACACACACACAAACTAGGAACATCACAGGGTATGTGTTTGGGCTTCTGAAGAACTGGTTCTGGTGCCTCCTGACAGTGCCTAGGTCACCACAACCACAGTCACAGCAGGACTTGGAGGAGGAACCCCCTGATGATGTCCCTGTAGGCAGATGTAGGCATACCCCATATGCTCTGGCCTTGGCTAAGATGCAATGCATAGCACATTCACTGACAAGCTAGAGCCCTAATGACTGACACCTTACTTCTACTCACATACATATATTAAAATGAATGCCAGGCAACCCACAAAACCTGTACATATCTATGTATTGGCTGTGTACTACTTCCATCAGACAGAGTCAGCCCTGAACTACAGTTCTGTCAACTCCTGCATTCGCAAGGTAAATCTCTAACCTACACACTACTTGTAAGGATTACTATACTATGATATTGTATGTATGGATCTGCTGCATTTATTCAAGGAAAGATAGTGGGCTATGTGGACACAAGTAACATCCACATTGGACTACAGTTACCCATTCCACTAGTATGTGTTCCTTAATATTCAGTAGGCCTCATGGTTGGAATATGCACTACATCAGTGAAGGGAGATGTTAAACATTGGAGTCACATGATATTTGGACTACTGTGTACTCCAGCAGAACATGTCCTATTGTTCGCCTACACCCAACACAGCAGTTTCACATATAACTACATTAACAGTAATTTATCAATATTATAACAGCAGTCCAGGCAATCTCAGGGCAGTAACATAGAAATCGATCACACAATGTATGTCTCATTTAACGCAGGAATAACAACGTACATATGTATGCTGTTGATTGTTCTGTGGGTGGCAGCTTGCGTAGCTCAGTGGACTAGGGAAGTTAGTATGGGTGATGCTGTTCATTGCTCAGATCTAGAAGTATCCAAATGTGAGGTGTTATGGTGTTTTCACAGACTGTCATTCTGTGTGTGCTGTAACATTATGAACCTCAGTCACATATTAAATGCAGCAGAAAGTTGGATTATGCCATGGACATTTTGAGTGAAGTGCAGTACTGCAGAAACTGGGACAGATATCAGTGTCTGTAATGCACAAAATCCCAGATTGGAGTACAGTAGGTGTGGCCTGGAGTAAATTTATAAGTACTGACAGCCCCACTGGGCATACCCACATTCTTCTTTAAACTGAATGCAATCCTGTTACCCCTTGATCAAAATGACCTGTTATGTATAGATATGTCTATACATACATACATACATATATGAATATATATCCATCTGTCACTATCTCTCTCTATCTCACAAACATAGTATATCTATCTCTATGTATTTTCATATATATATATATATATATATATATATATATATATATATATATATATATATGACATTTCGCCGAAAATCCATTTCCACGAAAATTCCTGACATAGGGTCCAAATCGCCAAAAATAGTACTGACAGTGTACCTGCCCTTTTCCCCCCACTGTAGTGTGATCTCGGAGTGAGAATATTTAAGTAGGGGGGTGCGTGCACAGCCCCCCACAACGGGAGGTGTGGGGGGCATAGCCCCCCACCTACTCAGTCTATAAACTACTTACTTACCCTTTTAATAGGGACTGCTCAATATAAAACAATGCTAGACAATATTAAACTGTACTGGGTGGGGGGCTACGCCCCCCCCACAACCCCCATTGTGGAAGGCATTGCTCCCCACACACCCTCTACTTTAATATTCTCTCTCCGAGATTGCACTACAGTGGAGAAAAGGGCTGATACACTGTCAGTACTATTTTCGGCAATTTGGGCCCTATGTCAGAAATTTTCAGCGAAATGACACTGATCCATATATATATATATATATATATATATATATATATATATATATATATATATATATATATATATATATATATATGTGTGTGTGTGTGTGTGTGTGTGTGTGTGTATATCCCCTGCCGAACATCTAAGAAGCCCTCATTGACTATCAAACTGCAATGTTTATGCACTTTTAGACCCTGTAAGTTGCTGCTGGCTTCCACACTGCCCACTTCTACAAGGCCTGATGGTGTCATCTACATTAAGACTACCAGCTGCCATTATTGCATCTGACTTAAGCCGTGGCACATGCAATAAGTATCGTGATTTATAGTGTTCTAATCTCAGTACAGGCAACTTAGTGCATGTGTGCATGTCCATATGGCATAAATATGATCAACTCAGTAACTTAGAAAGAGATAGGGTTTTGCAGAATTTTATTTGTAGCAGGTGATGTGGCCCTTCAAGTGCCTGACCACAACTTGGCCTGCTGATGTCATCAAGCATAATATGTCCTAAATCGATAGTACTATCAGATATGATGTGTATTGCATGCATTACCATTACATAGGTACATGTTCTAATATATATACAGCCAAGTTGTACTATTAGTGTGCCATGCCATGTCCTGTAAGCAGTAATTGGAAGTGGTGCTATCCTCAATGTAGCCATGTTTGTGTGTGTGGCTGTTAGAGCATTTTACATCAGCTTATGGAACCATAGGATGTTTGAAATTCACTAGCATAATGGCCATACACCCATCACAATTGTAAACAGCTGTATACCCTTATTTACATGATCAGCACATATTTCCCCAGTCCAAGAGGGACACAGGCAGAAGCCCTGTGGTGAAATTATGGTCACCCAGCCAATCATACAGATGGCATGTGCTGAGGTGCACTGAGGTGTTCTGCTTGCCATTAGCCAGGGTTCTATTTCAAAGGTGGATTAAAGTTTGCTAGACAAATCACTCCCACCAACACGTATTACTAACGTCACATACTAGGTTAATTTCCTTAGAGTGATTAATCCATACACTATGCCACCTACAGATATACAGCATTTACAATCAAGCATGGTCAAACATTGCTCCATATGTAGGGCAGACATCACCTCTGAGTAGTCTATATGCCACAGTCTACAACAACATTCATCTCAGATGATCCCCCTTGAATACATGCTGAACATGTGAAGTTCTCTTGTGAGGGACCACACTGTTGTGTGCAACTACCAGTATGGCTTGGAAAGGTCCATTAACAAATGGCCATTGCACTCAGATATTGGTATGCTGAGGGAAGAGTACATGGAGGTTATGAGAATGTCAATTACGGATGATTGTGCCCTCAGCTATAACATATGATTCCCGTCATACACTGGGGAGACATGGTGATCACAGGCACATTAGGTGTAAACCGTGTGGCCAGGTCTGTGTGCCCAGTTCCTTCACCTCTGAGTATGTATGTCACATGTTGTGACTTATGTGCAACTTACCAGTTACATAGGTGTTAGTGATGGAAATGATACTAGATATATATTTGCATGGAGTCTATGGCCATTACTATATCAACAGGCATTTGTTCATCAATACCCTCTTGTAGGATATTGACATAACTCACAGACTCCATGAATGCCCACAGTTTTCAGGCATTATCCAACATTGTTAGCCACAGACATTCAGTATTCACTTGTATCATGGTTAAATGGATTCTGAGCAGTAGAGGACCCAGGACTGAGCCCTGTTGAGCACTGCTGCTTACAGATCAGATATTGGAGGTGGATGTCCCTATGTTGAGTATGGGTGCCATCAATGGGCCAATTAGTGACCCCTAAAATGATAGTAATGTGGATGCCTAATTGGGTGCATTATGGTTAAATGGATTCCAATAAGTAGAGGACCCAGGACTGAGCCCTGGATATCCCTATGTTCAGTATGGGTGCCATCAATGGGTCACTTAGTGACCCCTAAAATGGTAGTACCATGGATGCCTAAGTGGGTGCATTGTAAATGATGCCTGTGTGGGGGATATAGTCAGATGGCTTGGCTCAGTCAAGGGGGTTATATGCCCTGATGTCCCTTCACCCACATACTTGGTAACTGTCTCAGAAATGTCTGCCACATTTAACAGTCATGATTCCCCTGTCAGACATCCAAACTGTGTACAGACAACTGTGTGAACACATATATGTGTGTTGATCAGCTCCATGATGATTGCACCTATAGCCATAGAGATATGGATATTCAATCAAAGAGGTCTATAGTGCTCGTGGTCAGTGCATGCACAACCTCTGTGCAAGGGTATAACTGTTGCCATTGTCCAATCAGCTGGGATTCAGCCATTGGTTCCAGTGTGATTGCAAGGTTTTCCCAATGGTGTTTGTAATCCTTGTCAGATCCCATGTAGGATGCAGCCTGGGATGTTAACATGTCCAATAGATGCTGTGTATCCTCCATACAGAGTCTGTTTATGACCTGCTCTGTAGATATGGAAGTTAGGGGACAGGATGTAGGAATGTCATGTGTCACATGGGGTGGTGACAGGGGAGTGAAGCTGACTCAGAACTTGTGGGACTACAGGTTAGTGATGAGTACAGACCCATTATATGTGACATCATTATGTATGAGTTCACTGACAATTTGGGTCTGTCCTTTGAGGTTACATATGCAAATACACTGTGCACTGGGGTTCTGCTTTGTGTGCGTGGATAATTTTGTCAATTACTGTGTCTACACAACATCACACAAAACACTATGTGCTTGTTTTATCTGAGGAGGTTGTGCCTCTATTTTAAGGGGGGGCACCCTCACCCCAACTGACACACAGAATTTCCCACCTCTTATTGTACTCTTATTGTACAGCCTGATAATGGCAGTTGTCCACCAGGCCTGTGTTCCTCCTGTCAGTTACAGCTGAGTTCATGCAGTTATAATGCTGCTGACATAATGCATGAGTGCACCGCTCTGCATACTTGCCTGTCTGATCAGAGGGAGGAAGTGCACTCAAGCTATGTAAACATCCCACAGGAGGTAATAAATGGCTTTGTTGAAATATATTTCTGTATTGTCTGCAAGGAGGGGTTAGTCCTGGCAGTTTTAATGACACTGATCTGTGGTCAGATCCCAATAGGGAGGACCCACATTGGGGGGCTGCAGTGGTCATCCATATTGGTAAACACATGATGCAATACGTTGGTTCCCCTTGGGGGGATGTCATGGCACTGCTCCAGGGCATTGTAGTAAAGGACATAGACTAACCTTTGGGTAAGTGAGCTGCAGCATGACTAAGCAACACAGTTGATGGTCACATAATGCCACCCAAGACCATTGTGTAATGATATATCTTGATAGATACACATAAATACAATGGCTGTCTGAATTGATGAATCTGCTCCTGTAGCCAGCTATTGCTTTATTATGTCCCCTTCCAGTAATGAATGGCACCTGCAGTGTCTCTGGGAAACTACAGTGTTTCACAAAATCTGGATGTGTATCTATCCTTAATAAGTAAGCTAAAAAACTTCTCAAAAGCTGACTACAACCTCCTAAGGGATGGTATCTGTAGCTTCACCCCACCAGAGGATGCAGGCAACTATGTTGAACAGTACACTAATGTAGTTTACAAGCAACTGTAGAACTACATGGACTCAGCCATACCCAATAGAACTAAAACCTGCTCCTCAAGGAAACACAAACCTGTTTGGTGGACATCCTCTGTCAACAGGCTTTACAACAAAAGGAAGAAACAGTTGTCCAATGGTAAAAGGGAACAAATTTCAAATTGGAAAAACTCCCTCCTTAGCTTCAACAAGCAAATTAGATCACTAGTGAAAATGTCCAAGGCCAATTATGAATCAAAACTAGCCTCCATAACAAAGGGAAACCATAAAGTCTTCTTCAGTTATGTCAGGAACCTCCATGGCAAAGCCCAGGTTTGTTCTGAATTAGTACTTAACAGTAACATACACTGATCCTGTTGACATAGCCAACCTGCTAGCTCATAGATTCAGCACAAACTTTCGAAATTCCCAATACTTGTTCCGCACCTCACATCTCCATAGATCAAGTGGTACAGGCCTTATTAAAGGCAAAAACACACTTCCATGGGACCAGATAGTATCCCAGGATGCATTCTGCAGCATCTCCAACAAGAACTGGCTTCATCATTGAGCACCCTATTCAACTATAGCCTAAGTACTGGCTTCATTAGAGCAGAGTGGAGAACCACCATTGTCATCCCCTTGCACAAAAGTGGTGCCACTTCTGACCCTGGAACCCCCATTAGCTTGACAAGTCTGATCTGTAAAGCCATGGAGTGTATTATTGTGGTTCTCATAAAAAAGGACATAGGCAATCTCCAAGCACTTGACCCCACCCAGTTCAGATTCATCAAGGGCAGATCTTGTCTTTTGAACCTGGTCGACTTCTTTGAGACTGTCACCAAGGCCCTGGATGAGGAAAAGTCAGTACATACAGCTTACCTTGACTTGACCAAGTTCTTTGACACAATCCTCCACTCAGGCATCATAGAAAAGCTAACACAGCTTGGCGTAAATCCCTATCTCATCAGGTGGGTGGCCAACTAGCTTACCGACAGGAGCTTTAAAGCCAAAATAAGCAACTCCACCTCCAATAGCAGACCTGTCACTAGTGGAGTTCCATAGAGATCTGTCCTGGGACTCCTACTGTTTGGCATCTATTTCTCAGTGGTACAGGCAAAGACAAAAGGCCTGTGGCTGACCAAGTTTGCTAATGACTGTAAGTTGTGTGCTGTCATTGACTCCCCAAATAATGTTAACTTACTGCTAGAGGATCTCACAGCAACTAATGACTGGTGCCAAATTCATGGCATCAAGTTGAATGCAAAAAAATGTATCGTCATACCATATGGCAAAAATACGACCCCTACTGATTACCAAATCAATGGCAACCTCCTAAGCACACAACCTGTGGTGAGAGACCTGGACACTCAGGTTGATAACAAGCTCACATTCAACCATCATGTAGTGGCAGTGGTCAGAAAAGCCTTTTACTTGGTTCATCTCATAAGTAAAGGGATTAGTACCTCTCTATACTCCTCCCTCATTAGACCAATAATTGAGTGTAATGCCCCGTTTGGGGTGTACCTCTCCAAACATCTGCACCAAATGGAAAGGCCACTGAAATACCTTACAAAGAGAATCCATGGCCTCCAACACCTGTCCTATGTGGACAGGCTCAAATCACTATCACCCTACTCGGTATTGTACAGATTGCTCAAGGGTGATCTGTGTCCGGCCTACAAGGCAATCTTGGACCCTGCCCTTCTAGAGATGCTCTATATCCATAAGTCTAACTCCCCACACACAACCTGCTCAAAAGGCCTGAATCTAATATGTAACATTAATAAAACCTGCTGGAGAGACAGGTTCATCAGCCAGAAACTGCCGCATCTCTGGAATAGACTTCCCATACACGTCAAGCAGAGCACCTTGCTGACCTTCTTCAAGCGAAATCTTGATGACTGAATGGGAAACCACACATTTATCCCAGGGGTTCCTCCTGTGTCTCTCACTGACAGGGGCAACAGGTGCTGACTGAGGTTTCTTTTGGGGGATAAACTCTTGGCTAGGCTTGTAAGGGGCCCCAAGGCCATTAGTCTAGTAAACCTCCTATGATCCTATGATCCTACACCACCTGCATTACCTTGCACACTGTCATTTTGAGGTGTGAAGATTGGGATGGACGTGTAGTCTGGTATAGCTGTGCTGCTGTCCACAGCCTTGAACCAGATGTCCTTGATTGCACACATCCACATAGTCCCGGGTGGAAACACATTCCACAGAATGGGGGGTCAGTATTGCCATACTCGCCATGTAGCAGCATACCCATGATGTTGTATAAAGATGGTGTTCTCATTGCCATCTTTTCCCTGAACAGTGCATCTAAGCTGCATTATGGGGATATCAGTAGCCTTGTCCAGTACTCCAGATCTCAGGGGTGAAAGATAAAGACCATCACTATTGAAGCATTGATGTCTGTTGAGCAAGACATCCCAGGCAGACATGGAGTAGATCCCCTGACAATGACAGCAGAAACTAAGGCATTTGACTTCAATCAAGTTCTATGCCATCATCCTAGGTGAGGGTTAACTTCAGCTGAAAGCTATGTTTTTACCCATGAGAGACACAGACTGGCTATGCACATTCAAGTGTCTGCATAAAGGCTTGTCATGTATATACCTAGTCATACACACCTGCAGGAACTATGATGCCAACATTGTGTTAATTGATATTCCTTGATTTGCAGCAATATGTGATAAGGCCTATTGTGTCAACCCACAGACAGCTATCTGTGAAACTTCAGCTGAAAGCTATGTTTTTACCCATGAGAGACACAGACTGGCTATGCACATTCAAGTGTCTGCATAAAGGCTTGTCATGTATATACCTAGTCATACACACCTGCAGGAACTATGATGCCAACATTGTGTTAATTGATATTCCTTGATTTGCAGCAATATGTGATAAGGCCTATTGTGTCAACCCACAGACAGCTATCTGTGATCTTTTCTATATGTAGCCACTTCACACAGACATAAATGTGTCACCTCTGACTAAGAAGTGTGATTTTGTGTTTTGCCTCAGGTGTTTGACCGATGAGAGAGTGGTGCATGCAGTATTATATGTATTATGCACTCCAGAGGCAAGATTTTCTGATGTGTCTATTTGCCAATGTGTCTGGTAAGGAGCTGTACACATGCAGGTGTATGTGATGTTGATGTGGGTGGTGCAGGATGTGAGCTGTGAATGCTAGCATAATGCTCATTGCCATATGAAATAACTGCTGTTGGAGACACCATGGTATCAAGGTTTGAAATGCAGTCACATCTGTCACATGTTGTGTTTGTGTGTCATAGGAGTAGAGGGGTGGTGATACTCCCAACATCTCAGCAGTTGGTTCTGCAATGTTAGGGTCGTGTGGCAGCCTGATATACAGTGTTTGTAGGCACACTTTGCAGTGAAGATGTGGATGCCTGTGCATGCATGGATGACTTGTTCAACTTTGCTGACATGGTGTTGGCCTTACCAGCATAGGATGCCTCTGAAGCATCTAGACAGCAACCTGCTTGTTGTATGACATGATGTGGGAATACAGATATGTGTTTTGGGTATATAACTGTACAGTATGACATGCCTAGGACATGTGCCAGGTGAACACACATTAGTCAAAGGTGGCCACTCTGTTGCAGTAGGCCTCACAGCCATGTCATGCAGATATCCACCAGTAATGTGTTGAAAGACAGGATACATGACTAGCTGTGAAATTGTCATATATGATGGCTCACCGCAGTTTGCTGATTGTTTCAGCAAGACTTCACACCTATGTCAACGGACATTGTGCATTATATTGTGACACTACAGCAATGCCACTAATCCCCCCTCTTCTCAGTTCCCTAGTGACATGCCACCAACCCTAGAACAGAAGGCATAAGACATGCAAAGGTCAACTGACTGCCCAGACTGAAAATTAAGGCATCTACCTGGAAAAGGGTATGTGAAGCCTACAGAGGCTTTCATGATGTGGGGCACCTATACAGATGAATAAACAGGCTTTATCCTGCTTGTCATCATGGGCAGGCTTTGTAGTAATGTCTTGTGTGTGATAACAGAAAACATATCAGAGCATGGTATCCTATTTGATAGTGATGTTGGTGAGCATTAGTATTTGCCAGGCACTGGCAGTTCTGTGGACTCACATGCTTAACACAGTCTTCTCAAGGTAATTGTGTCCTTCCAGTATAAACTACCTCAATAGCGTTCAACTGCAGAATACCTGTGTAAAACCCCCACCTTACCTTCACAGGATATACATATTATGGTTCCCAGACATGTTTGGCTGCACTCTAGAAAGACACCTTGGATGACTCTCTTCTTGGAGCATGCCTGAGTAACTGCAATACTTAGTTGCACAAAGGACATGTAATGCCAAGCAGTGTCCTTGAGCTCTGAGACATGTAACATGAAATGACATGAAAGGAATTAGCATGACTATGAGCAGTAATGCTGTTGTACACCTACTGACTCTGTACCAAACACTGTTTGTTACACTCAAGACCAAATCATGCCTACTGATTGTAATTGGTGAACCTCATTGAGTGTTACACTATGCAGTGGATGATGGGAATATTGCTCACTCTACCTACCATGGCCTGACAAGGTGTTTGACAATATTAGGCCAACAAGCCTTGCTGGAAACTGTGCAGGTTATCTACAGAGTATTATGTCAGCTGGTGGATAGGCAAGTGTCTGACATTCATAATCTGAGAAGATAGCATTGGGAGACCTATTCTGCAATGATGCCAGTCACCAATGAATTTCCCCACACATCATTAAAATCATTAAAGGCATACTCCTTCTAGTCATTCCCTCTTGACAGTCACAGCCACTGGCAGTGACCTCTGACTGATGAAGTTAGCAAGTGATTGCATATCAGGAGCTGCCACTGAATCCCACACAGAACCAAAAGTTATCCAGGATGGCCTGAGACACACATTCAGTCTTTGTCTGAGACACTGACAAATACTAAATACTAATGACTGCACAATACTATCCTTTGGAAAGTCATCCACCCCTGGAAAATATAGTAGTGTCTGCATACCACACACAGTTGAGACATTACTCATGGACTTATGGACATAGAGAGTAATGTAGCTTTTGACTTTCACTGATTGGGAAGATGTGAGGATGCACTCAATGTTGTACAACCTAAACAGAAAGGTATGTGATGTAAATCCCAGACTGTCATTGCTATACTGAATGTGGCACTCATCACACCTTTTGTGTCAGGTAGGGGTTATATTACCGAACCATTGTCCCTTTTTCTCACCAAACAAATCAAACCTTTGTTGTCTTTGTATTACGGTCATGTCATGTGACACAACTTTTTACAACAAATTATTTCTGACTCACACTTGAACCAATGAAACTTGTTGGACCAGAAAAGGAACGGGCTATGGGGTCATCCTTGCCCCCATTTATGCTGATTGATCTTATTTACAATAAACATAACAACATGTTTCTGAATCAATTGGATATTTGAAGACGCTACCCTTGATGACTGTTGGTCAATATGGACAGGGATCTTGCTGAATTGTTTGAATTTTACTAAAGTTTAAAGAAAAAAACACTATCCTAAACTACATATCTGTAGCATCCACCACATTCATCCAACATATTGCAAAATAATACCTAAATCACAATCTAAAAAAGGATTTGTTCAGATGAGGTCTTCATATCAGGAACAAAAGAAAAGTCGAGATCTTACCAATAGATTGTAGGTTACAAACAAAATGGGTTTTTTTTTTTGATGCCAGTAGCAAGGGCACTATGAGTAGAGGATGAGTTATTGTCCACACAGGAGCAGGATAATATGGTTCACAACCAATCAGGTTCACCACTACCTATGGTAGGAATTCTGATAATCTGTATACACAGGCATTGTTGTTTCAATCATTATAAACATATACATGAGCATAGCAAATTTTGAAGTAATAAAAGGGTAATAAACAAAATAAATTCGGGCTGGCATTCTCTATTGTTCCAAAAGATTAAAATGTTGTTAGGTTTCAGGTTTTTATTTCCACCAGGATTAAATGAACAGTTTTAAGTGTAAATCGCATTGTTTTTTTGTCTATTTAAGTGACAGTTCTTGTGTGACTTTTTAATGTGAGGAAGGTGTGTATTAACCATTAACCAGAAAAAAAAAATGTACTTTTGCTGTGTCTTTGCATTATTATCATAAATGCACTTATTCACCAGGATTTGGTCTGCTGGCTGCCTCTTTTTTTACTGTTACACTCATCACACCTATCATTGTGTACAATGGCACCCTTGTTATGTCACTACACAGGCACATCTTACAACTGTAGCAGCCACACAGTTTCCATGGTACACAATACACATTGCAGATAACATGTCCTGTGGAATCCATTTCAAGATGATATATTTGTAGTCTGTCTCCTGAATGTTTTGAAGAGGATGTGTATGGCTGCCATAAAGGTGGGGTGTCAGATCCCACTGTGTACCTCCCATGTACCCGTGACAGGACTAACACATGTCTTACCTGTTCTACACACCTACACCATCACTGTGGTAAAAATAGTACATGCTGGAGAGACAGGTATGTAACACAGACAGTACAACTTTATGCAACTCCCTCCCCATGCATGTAAAGCACACATCTGCTGTGACGGACATCATGTTCTGGTTACACAATGGGATGCAGAACAAGACAATCATAGCTGTTTTTAGACAAATGTCTGTACAGGACACACAGAAAATTTGTAGATGGTCATCTCCAGTACCACAGCTTGTAGATGTGTTAGCTCCCCAAACCCTAGTGACCCTTATCAAGGGTATCAGACCTTTTCACAGATTAGGGATGCATGAATACACGGAATTATGTCATTGTCCTTGTTAGCCTGTTATACACATATGGACCTATGGAACCATGCACTTATAGTGCCGTGCCTTGCTGAAGACATATTGCTTCTGTGCTGACATTCTATCCTGTGCTGTGACAGCTGTATTACTGCTGTGTATCCATAGGTGTCCCCAACAGAATCCTGAAACAGAAGCATAAGCAGGTCCATGACACACCTTTAATTGTATGCAGCCATTACAACATCATACAACATAAGATACACAAAATTATGTGGCTTACTCATTACAAATTTCAGCATACAGTATCTATCAGTAACCACTACAAGTGACATGGCAAAACAACGATACATTGCACAAGTGCATGTTAATTTATATAGTCACCCTGTTCATCAGACACAAAGCTTCATTTTCCTGCATCGATGACGAGGATGACAGGGATGTGGCACAGGTATCATCACTTGCACAAGGTGTTGTGTGGGGTTAAGGAGGCATAGGCTGACCCAAAAGGTTGACAGTATGTGTGTGAGTCAGGAAGAGAAGCAGGCAAGACTGACCATGATAATGTGCTGTGTGTGTGTGTCTGTAGGTGACCTGCATTTGACAGTGATGTGTGAGTGTGTTCATGTACACAGTCAAGCTCAGTGCTAGTCTTACATGTGTGTATGTTGGACAGCTTTCAGCTTTGAACCATGAATGATAGAGCTAACAGTTCACTGTCTCTGGCCCCGAACACGGGAACTGGCTCTACCAGGAGTTGCACTGGCACCTCCATGCCCAAGGTTAGATGCAGTGCTAGTACCTGACAGTGACTGCTGTCTGCTGGGACCGTGTCCTCCATGGGAATGCCCAGGACCATGAGCCCATGGCCTGCCATGTCCTGGTGTGGATAGTACCCCCCTCTGTAGCACTGAATGTGCTACCTCTACAGGAGTGTGATTGCACATGGCCACGTGGACTCTCAGCAGATGAGGTTGCTGACCTACATCAACAAAGCCGACACTCAACTCCAACCACATGTTCCAGCACAGACACTGCACATTTCAAGACAGACACTGTCTCAGCCCACCTTCTTTCTACTGCATCAGTGAACTGATCTAAGGTGTCACCAATGCAGTGGAGCAGTCACAGCTGTCAGACTGTGCTGCATCCATAACCCTGAGCATACATCTGGAGTTCATTTTAGAACATGCCTGTGCCTCCATGATGGCCTAAAATATAAGCCAAGTGACCCATGATGTCACACCTGCAACAGGTGGTGGAAGGAAAGCAGGCCTCCTATGAACACCCCTATCACCTGTGCCGAACCTCACTAGCTCTCTGACTATGGCCATTGTCTACACTCACTAGAGCCATAGTTTCCACACTTTCCTGTTCAATATCCCCACCCTCTGACTGTCCAATATCTGTGGTCCACGGGGACTGGGTATTTGTAGGCATACTGACAGTGTGTGGTGACAATGGAGGCAGAAGAGTGATGTCAACCTATGGGAGAAATTCAGGCAGTGAAACCCCCACCTGTGCCTCACTGTGGCCACCATCATCATCAGAGTCTGAAGAGACACTGACATCTGGTTATGTAGGGGACAAAGACCAATATCCCCTGTCACCTGTGATAAGAAAGGAAAAAGCAATACATTAACTTCTCTTTATGTCTAGGTCTTAAGTTGAATTTATTTGAAACTAGTAAACACTAGTACATTTGTAATATTTTGCAAACAACTTACAAGTTCTTTAGCAAAATACTTCATTTTTTACAAACTCAGCAAGCACTCAGCATCATTTAAGGAGCCATGTGAAGCTAAGGGAGTTGTTGATGTATATTCTGGTTGTTGATATATGTTGATAGTGTTATAATTGAAATTATTAAATATACATTAATATCTTGCCTAATTTTAATTACTCACCAGACATATGTCAAATGTTAATTGCCCATGATTTGCCATTGTGTTAAGCTTTAAGAAAAAACTTTTAAAACCTTTACATTTTGTGATTTTGATGAGTTGAATAAAACATTATAATATTGATGCCTAGAGGCGTTAGTGGGAGTTAACTGCAGATGCACCTGGAGGCATCACTTGGATGTAATGAGTTAATACCTGCACTATTATGCTCTGCAGTACTATGTTGCAATATATGTACAGCTCTATACACTGTTGGCACTATTACAGACCTGTTGAAACACCAATCTCATATAGTAGGAGAAGAGGAAATTACTTTTCCCACAAACAGTTGTAGTTACTTGTAAATGAAAGCTCTTTACACAGCAGTTTCATCAAGAACAATGAGGTACACTGTTTTGTGAAGACTGTACAGATGACACATATGACAATCTTCAATGTCTTGACAATACTGCCACATCCATCAGTGTGGTCACACCTAGAAGGCATACATATGACTGTAACGTGTACAGTCGGAAAATTCTGTGCAGTTGCCTGTCATACAGAGAGTACACCAATACAGGCCTGGGATGAGATTTCACAGATTAGTACTAGGCTAACTGCCCTTTATGAGCCATTTTAAGCCTAGCTATTTACCTGATGTAAGAATCAAACACTGCACCTTGTGTTTGTAAGGGAAACACCTTAACCATTATGCCAACCTCCCAACCCTAAGGATTACATTGCAGTAAACCTACATCTATAACAAAACAGTGCTGTTCTTACCAGAAGAAGGACCATGGCCTTGTCCAATACCTGACAGACCTGTGAAAAATTGATGGAGAGGTAATGTGAGTACCACCGCATGTTGCACCACAACAAGGTAATATGTCTATATATCTCACATTTACAGTAGCTACTGTGTTAACTGTTATATCGGTCAGCATCTGAGCATGAGAGTCAAACTGCAGTTAAACCCTTCCCCCCACAACAAACACAGACCTGACACCCACGTAAGGGCATGTACACCCTGACACACTGAATAATACAGTATTGCAATGGTGATCAAACTAAACTTACCTGCACGCTCCTCTGCTGTGGAAACTGTGGCACCTACATCCATGATGTACAGTGTGATAGATGCCTGGGAGCTGTCATGTGTACCTAGGTTTGACAAGAATGTTTCAGTGTCTGGCAGTGGCTCTTCCACTTTAAGCCCTCCCTCGGTGATGCCACAATCCCTGGCTACATCTGCTGCTCTTCTGCATGCAGCATTGATCATGTCCATTGTGCAGTGTTGAACCTGTGCATATGTCCTTCTCTGATGACCTGTGGCATTCACATCACAGACAAGGTCAGCCCACAATGCTGCCTGCTGTTCCCTGTTTTGCCTCCACCTGGACAGTAGCAGTTCATGATGTTACTGGAAGCCTTCAAGTATAATGTAATTCTCTGCATCCATGAAAGGTGCACAGAGCTTGGGTACATTTCCTGAAAGAGAACAGAATGGGAACATGTCAGGATCACATACGTGGAAGTACAATATGTAGAGATAGAACAAGAAGATAATTTCTGGGAGTATCCACTCCTTGATCACACATGTCATGTTCCACAGTGTGCAAACATCCTAAACATGGATACAGCTAAGATACTAGTGATAGTCAGCTACTCCCATGTGTGCCATGACAGATGTTGCTGTATGATCATACACCCAATACTACAGTGTATTGTAGTGTGTCCCCTAGGGGCAACCCCCTTGATAATATGTGAAAACAACAGTGCCAAACAAATAGCAGTCTGCTATTACAACCACTATAAAGGGACAGTCCCACAAGACCACTGCATCACATTGGCAGAAAGCATTCCACCCTAGATATATTGTATGTCCTCAGTAGGTGTAACAAATCTGGAGATAAATGATATGTCAGTATCACAGTTCTAAGAAAGGCTTAATGCTGTAATTCCTATTCCCCATAACTATATTTACACATCTGCATCCTGTTGTGAACAAAAAGGTTACATACCTGCTGGAGTGCAAGACTCCTCTGTTGATATGTGGTGATATTTAAGTTTTTGCAAACACATGTTCTGTGTGCAGAAAGTCTCATACAGAATAGTTCTCCATAGCTATCAAGTTTGCCTTTTAACGTGTTTCTCATTAGCAGGTGATTGTCTCTTAACCAATCTGTGGTTCTGAAATGCTAATTTCTGCCAACACAGCTAATTTGCACTATTATCAGCCAATGACATGCAACCACTGTACAAGATATAAGGCCTTCATGTAGATTAGAAGCCCTTTCTGATGTGTTGTGCTGGACATCACTGGGGACAGGAGACTATGTCATCACAGAGGGTAGGTCTGTAGCAGTTACTTTTACATAGAGATGTGTGTGCTGCAGGCTGCAGCTGCAGATAATAGGCATAGGCAAAGAGTGAGAACACTTTGGAGGACAGCAAGCTGTAGGGGTAACTGTGGGAGCTGTATCAGCCTTGTTGTAGAGGCAGAGCCGAATGATGGTACCCATCCCACTCCAATTCAGGCATGTGTTTAAGGTAAATATGTTAGGCAATGGTATTATTAACAGAGTACTAGGCAACATGTTTGTTGTGTCCCTGAGCAACATAGGGGATAAATATAGCATTCTGTCCACCATTTAGGCAATTGTCAGGCCAAATGTTACAGTTTAGTACTCATTTGGAATGTGTCTGTTGGCAGTCCTTGTTACAAGCAGGGGCTTCATATGTGTATGTTGGTTGTGCAGCTGTGCTAATCTGCACTGTGAGTTTTAAAGGACTGTGTACTGCACTCTGATATTAGTGGGCCTCATTTGCATTACATGAATTAAAATCTTCTGTCAATGCATATTAATGCATGGCGTGACATTTAGCACTTATACTTTTGCTACAAGGATATGTGAAGTTTGTTCTTATCTGCAGGCCTGTGACTTCCATCAGTGAAAAGCAGACATTTCATTTCAAATGCATTGTGCGGATAAAGAGTGCATGCCTCAGTCATTAATTGGTGGCTTCACAATAATGTAATTAAAATGCTATACACCACTGGATTTGAACCCAGGATGGTGTGTGACAAAATGTACTATTTGGAAAGCATTTAACAGACTGAGCTACTGAAGCACTATTACAGAAAATGTATTTGCAAGATGTAATTACTCACATACAGGCTATGTCATACTTTTTTACAGCCTTCATTATGTGCATGGCTGTATATGAATGTATTTCTGCACCAGGGTCCCAGCTGAACATGTATTTTGCTGGTAATGCCTTAGCAGGTATATCTGTAATTGTTGCTGATAAAATTGGACATTTGCCTGCTATTAGACATCTCACTTACATCCATTATTCTGTGTTTGACTTTCTAGTGGTGTACTCTTGCACCAGACCCCAAGGTACACTACCAAGTTTTCCATTACTCTTTAAGCAAGTTTTCAGAATGTGGCACGATGCACAGCTCCGCTTAAACACACTTAATGAATGTAACTTGCAATTACTATGTTTTGCTTAAACCACCTGTTTTAATTGACAGTTGTGTGGCATGGTAGGTTAATGCAGTAGCCTACATGTGTGATGGTTTTGGGTTTGAAATAGGTGACAGGTGTTTATCTTGTACATGTTTATTATTTAAAACACACATATCAATATAGCTCTATTTAGCTGAGCTATGCGAAGCTGCACTATGTGGCATGTCATTCATCATCAAGTAAAAATATATAAAGAAAAGAAAAATCTGGAGATAGGAAAGTGGTGAAATGAGGTGCAAGCAGGGGAAAAACATAGTTAAAGGCAGGGAGGTATCTGCAGAAAGGGTGTAGGAAAGAACCATAGCTATGCATTTATCGTACAGCAACAACTGTGCAGTTGACAGAATTTTTAGATGACTTTGGACTCACTCCCAGAGAGATGGGGGACAACATAATTGTGTTGTTAAGCCAATTGGAACAAATAATGTGTGTCCAGTGGACATGAGGACAAAATGGAGAGCTAAGTACGGGCTGATACGTATATAATTTTTTGGAAGAGGTGCCCGTTTTTTTTTTTATGCTGAGTGTGGAATGCTGGGAAAGGGACATAGGTACATGTGGGGGAGATAAGTTGGCTAAGTGAGAAAACTTATCAGACAGACAAGACAGCAGACAGGAGCGGTGTGTGACACAAGAGGGGGGTGAAGACCTTGGATGGAGAGCTCATTGTGGGATCTCAGTCCAATGTGCCTCCATAAGGTTGCAGTGTGACTCACATCTCCACCAATGGGACTGTTGGCACTGATCCATCACTGTCCTGAGGGTGGCAGTGGTGGAGGTTGGGCTCCGGAGTGATTCTGCCCCATCAGAGTGGCCAGCATGCTCTTCAGCTGATACAGGTGTCTTCCAAAACCATTGTAAATGATCCCAGGCACCAAACCTGGCAGTTTGTCATGGGTGACAACTCCCCCTCCACCACTGCTCCCAGAAGGGGGCTTATCCTCATCCTGTGGGGTGGTACTACCTGATGCTGCAGGTAATGCAGAGGCATCAGGTGGGACACCACCAGGCTGGGTTCCAGATGTGCTGGGACCTGGTGCCATGGCTGGACGAGGAAAGGTAGGTGGATCACAAGGACCCAGCTGACCTTGACATGCTGTAGTAAAATAGTTATAACAATAATTTAAGATTAGTAATAACCAAACCAATGTTATGGAACATAATATGTTTTAATCCAAATACATATTTAGGTATATTATGTGTAATGCAACATTAAGTAACATAACAGTAAGTATGTTAACAACAAGCCAGTATGAATTAAACCATAAGGCCAACAAAACAGTTTGTTTAACAAAATATGTTAATATTAAATCATAATAATAAATAACAATAATAGATTAAAAAAGATAAGGGGTGGGGGAGAAAGAAAAACATGCCATTAGTTACATTGCAGGTAATATTACTGCACAGAGTACTACTACATACTTCTACAGGTGTGCAGTGTCAGTTGTGAGTACAGTGACTACAATTCCTCTAAAGCTGATGTAACATGGACATATCTCTCAAGATGCTAGCATGGGACAGTATGGGCCAAGCAGTAACAAATCCAGGTACACAACTACCCGGAACAGTTTCACATAATGTGGACTTACATAACTACCAAGGTGTTCTATAAATCGATTTGAAAATATATTGCATTCCAGGTAATCATTTGTCTGGTAATCATGGAACAGACAGATTAGGCAGTTGTAAGTACATTACAAAAAAATCATGACAGTTGAGAGATATATTTGTGTGCATTAAGAAAACTAGACAGTCATCATGCTTTAGCTGGCAGTCATGGGCATAGAACCCAAAAGCTGTGACTGCATGGGGCATCTGCAAATAATGTAACAATTGACTGCAGCAACTTAGAACTGACATGCAATGAATACAGCCCTAATACAAATATTAAGTTAGATGTATTTAGAAAAACACAATGCTGCTTAACACTTTATTGTTACTGTTGTTTATTATCTGTGAAGTCTTCACACAATATCTGCCCATAAATTGGGCTACCTCACCCATATACCTTTTGTTCTTGGAGTGTGAGGAAAGAAGAGCATTGTGTGACTGACACTGATCTGGAGACAGCCATGGCCTATACTATGATTTGACCAATACATTTTTCAGATCATTACTTTTCCTTTTGACAGCTAATACATGTTTGCAATTGACTGCAGTAACCTTACCTTGCACATACAATGCAGAGAGCTGTAGTGCAATTATGTTATGACACCGCAGTCCTGCTGTACACCATTTTGCTTACTGTTACTGGTATTGTTTACTGTTTATTGCAATACAGTTGTTTTTGTTCATTTATTGCACAACACTTCTAATTGCCCATTTATTGCACTACAATTTGTATTGTTTATTCTTTATTGCAGTACAGTTTTGATTCTTTATTGTTTATTGCACTACAGTTAGCATAATATATCTCCACTTACCACACTCATGATGTGACCTGGCCAGGCACCCAGCATGACACTGGATGTTGCAAGCCCTCACAGCTTCAGCTGTTGGGGAGAAGTGCACCATTATGCATACCAGTTTTGCAAGGATTTTGCTTGCATTTAAGTAAAATGCTGGAAAAAATACTTACATATGTCTGGGGCATATTGTCTCTTGGTTCAAAGTCCACCACTTTCCACACTTCACATCATCATATTGGTGATGGCACTGCTCACCAGTGCAGAGGATACCAGTAGTGCTGGTATGGTCCCTGGCCAACCAATCCCAGGCGACAGCATTACATGCTGAGTCCTGGTATTCTCCCTCCAACAGTCTAGGTTTATGACTGTATTTTAGGAGCCTAACAAAAACCCTGGGCTCCTGCACACCCCATCTCTGAGTCCAAAAGCATGCACCCTCTCCAACACCACCTGGCATACAGTTAAATAACTCCTACAAATGTTGCAGAATTCCCGCCTATTGCCCTTAACATAGGCTGATTTTCCCACCCTTACATGTCATTCAGCTACATTCAAACAAGTGCAGTGGTGCTTAGTAGTAGCCGTTAATCATGTTTAAGCAGTGCTTAGCACCGCACAGCTCTTTCAAATGTAAAAGTTATGTTTTTAAATTAAACATTTAGATTACATTAAGCAAATGGTAAGTCTGTAAGGGACTTAAACCCAGGACCTATGAAGCTTTAACACCATCACTCTACCCATTTAACTAATTGGATAGTATATAATCTACCGTACCTTCACATATGCTACTAAGCTACTGTGGCACTCTATGCAAATGGGCTTAAACAGGCTTAAACAAAAGCAGAAATAAATAATTAATTTCATCCGGTTAGTATTTTTAGATGTCTGGAAGGTGTCTGCTGTCTATGTGTAGTATAGCTTGGCAGTGCTGCACTCTACACCTTGACGTGCAAATGGACATTAAATAAAAATAATTAATTAAAGAAAAATTAGACATTTGCAACACAAAATATTAATTCACAGCACATTTCAACAGCAGCAGTGACATTACAGGGAGCATCACCATGTACATAACATCTGACCACCCTGAGCGTTTCTGCCTATATGGATTCAAAATTGCTGTTACTATGCTCTCCCTCAGCAGTGCACCATGATTAATATGCATGGCACACTACCGAGGAGGAGCCATGGATGTGTACATGGGTACATTCTATGTAGGCTCTACACAGAGCCTACACAGATTTTATTGTATCCTGGGGTAAGTCTATCCTCTTACTAAACCCTAACTCTAACCATATCATAAACTCTCACACATGATCCTAAGCCAAACCACTTGGCATCCACTCAAATATTTAGACATCCTGCTTCTGATGAAACTCTTAGTTGACAAAGACTGTTTTTGATATACTTACTAACCTGAAAACACTATTGAACAAACAACCATTAGACTGTGTCCAGCTACTATATATATATATATATATATATATATATATATATATATATATATATTTATATGAATGCAGGAAACAGTATTGTGAATGCTGACAAAACAACTGAGAGCTTAAGTTTTTGTTTTTTGCTGTTATTTTCTTTGACTTATAATTTGCTTCTGATATGAAAGAGCATAAATAATGTGGTCTGCACTTCTGGTAGATAATATGATCATCTCTGCACAGCTATGCAGATATCAAACAGAGATAGAGACAATAAAATGGTTATCTTTGCTCAGTTGTAGAAAGTAAATACTGATGAATCTATATAAGTGACAATAAAATGCAAAGAAAGAACAAACAGTAATATGCACTGCCTGTGCATATGTGCATATTGAGCAAATAATATACATCTGTGTTGTATGTTAAATGTTTAGGGATGAGAACTGAAAAGGGGAGATAGATAATTCCACATAAAGTTCTTCACTGCCTTGTTTAAAGATGGGTATTGATGTTTCAGCACGGTAGTGCTAAATTTTGCTGTATGTGGGTTACAGTTCAGTGTATCTTGAACCTGTTCACTAAAGAAATACTGCTACCAGATTTAGTGGTAAGAGTTCTGGTATCTGTGTTTTCAGGAAATGAGATACCAGAGAAACTAGTGCCAGGAAATTGTCTAAAACACTTGACACAGGAATTTCAAATTATTGCTAACTAATGGGAGCTCATCCACTTACTTTGGTTCCATGACTCCCCTGTCAAATTGGTAAGTAGGTAGATGATTCAGACTGTTAAAAATGTTACCAATGAGTCAGACTAAATTATTGTTTGTACATACTTGAGTACCATAATACATCTATGCCTTAACTCTCAACTGCCCAGAATTTTGTAGTGTCAATGATTTTTACTTCATATTCTTGCCCTGTTCCTCATAACATTTTTAATTTTCTGTTAAATCACTGAGTGCTGCAGTCAGTCACTAATGACAGACATTGGGCCGGATTCACGACGGCTTGCACGGAGTCTAAGAGTAGAGTAAGACTCCATGCAGCCATCATGTCCGACGAGCGATCCAGGAACAGCCTGTAGGGGCGTGTAAGAGAGCTCCTAAAACGGCTCTTACATGGATAGGGCAGGGATATGCAAATTACCTCAATTGCAGGTGAAAGGCATGCAAATGAGGTAGATTTGTGATTCAGGAAACCCATACCTGTCCGAGTAAGAGCAGTGTTATTTGCAGAAATGTACTCAGTTGACAACTGAGTACCGTTCTGCAAATAGCAAAACGGAGTCGTGACAGCTCCAAATAAAGGTTGTGTCCAGTGCAGGAAGCATGCCAATGGCCAAATATACGGCCATTGGAAATGTTTCCTGATGCAATATCAAAATAAAAATATATATTTTTTTCGCCGATTTCCGACGTTTAAGCGTAGTGCAGTGCCGCGCAAATGGGCTGTGCTCTAAAACCTAGAATGCTAAAAATTAAAACCCACAAATGAGGAATTTATAGAAATTGTTAATGTACAATGCAAGGGAATGGCAGGCTGAAGACAACATGGCCACCGAGTAGCGGTTGCTAAGGGGGGAAGCTCAGTCTAAGACATGTAACCAAGCATTAATAGGCAATCCTATGTAAATGAGTGTTAGGATAGTGAATCGCAAGTTTACATAACAAATGAGGACAGTCAGTGGAATGTAGGAGTAGGTTATGGGGAGTAACAGAGTAGAAGATAGGTGACATCACTAGGGGGGTATGTATGAAAGAAGTGAAGCTCATTGGAGCAGAGTGGCATGTGTCAGCTGTCATTTATACATCATGGAAAGAGGTGTGCCAACAGGTAGGCTAGGGAAAGGCAAGAAATGGAAGGTGTATGCCGTAGATAACACCAAAGTTTCTTTTTGAGTGGGTATGCATGCACGTGCGCTCGTGTAAACCCGAGTAAGGCAGTGTGCATGCTTGTAAGCATGAGTGCACGCATTTAAGCCAGAGTAAGCATGTATAAGGCTGTTTAAAGAGTTGTAAGCATGTTTGTGCTGGTGTGCATGTGTTTTAACCCGAATAAGCAAGTTTTAGTCCATGTAAGCATGTGTGCGCACGTGTAAGCAGCTGTGCGCGTGTTTGCGCTTGTGTGCACGGCGCTCCCCCCTGAGGAAACAGAAAGGAAAAAGGAAGCACAACAAATAGTAGGAAGCTACCAGGGAGTACTAGCAGAGCTAGCAGGTGAAAACAATCAAAATCAGGCAATTACACAGGCAGTACACTAGCCCAGCCCAGCCTAGCACTTAAAACTCTGCAAACAACAGTCCATTATGTTTCTCACAAGAGACACTGCAGTAAGCTAATAGAAGTGAAAACTGAAACAGCTTTACTGAGCAAAGAAATGTTAGGGGCTGCCATTGCTGTTATAAGGTGACATATGCAACATGCTGAGGGTGGTGACAATGGAAATGCTGCAGGACAACCCACAGTGAGGAGACGGAGAAGAGTGTACAGGCCCAGGGTAACCTACCAGGGGCTACATGAGCTGAAGATAGTGGAGCGCTATAGAGTGGACAGAGACCTCCTGCAGCAAATTGTTGAGCTTTGCAGGCCATGCCTCACACTCAGAACCAACAGAGGGGAACCCATCCCAGTGAAAACCAAGATATGTGTTGGCCTAAGAATACTAGCAATAGGTTCCTTCCAGAGACCAACTGGTGATATGATGGGGATATCACAGGCATCAGCATCCAGGGTACTACACCAGTTTCTGGATGCCATGTCAGCACATGTCGGTGATCATGTATATTTCCCCAATTCCCGTGAGGTATTGGCCAGCAATATGCGTCTCTTCCAGCAAATAGCGGAATACCCTGAGGTAGTGGATGCAATAAACTGCACGCACATACGCATAAAAGCACCAGCCGGCGAGCGGGGTAGGGTCTACTTCAACCACAAGGGCTTCCCCTCCATCAACTGCCAGGTTGTGTGTGATGCCCAGGGAATAATACTGAATGAGTGTGCAGGCTGCCCTGGATGCTACCATGATTCCCATATCTGGCATCTGACACAGCTGTACCAGACATTTGCCAATGGGGACATCCCACATGGTCACCTAGTGGGGGATGCTGGCTATGCACCGGAGCCGTGGATGATGACACCCATCAGAAATGCACACACACCTGAACAGGAATGCCATAATGAGGCACACGCACAAACACGTAATGTAATAGAGCGTGTGTTTGGGCTGCTCAAGTCATGGTTCTGGTGCCTGGACACATCTGGTGGAGCCTTGCAGTACTCACCAACTACATGTACCCAAATTGTCATGGTATGTGCTATGCTACATAATATGATTCTGTGAAAACAGCTGCAGCAGGACCAGCATAGGCCTGGACCAAACAGCCCCCCACCATTGCCAAGGCCATCACAGGCAGAGCATGACTTGGAGGAGGAACAACCTGAGCCTGCCCCAGTAGGCAGAAGGAGGCGTGCCCAGTATGCTTTGGCCTTGGCAAAGAGGCAACGCATAGCACATACACTGGCTCAGTAGGAACTCTGGAAATGATACCTCTCTCCGACTCTCACATACAGTAAAAGGGATGCCTAAGTTGACACTACCTGCTTCCAAACATGTGCAGGGAGTGTAGTATGTGCATATGACATAGGCAGCCCTGCAGCACCACCTAAGGCATGAATGCCATGTGTTAAGCAATGTAAAGCAGTGCTAAACAGCAATTGCCACCATGTAGTATATGCAAACAAAATCGTACACACCAACTAGCACAACTGTGGTCAATGTTCAGTAATATTGGGCAACGTCCAGCAATGTTGGTGAATATTGAGCAATGTCGGACAAGCCTGGTCTAAGTAGGGCATAGCTGAACAAAAGCCAACATGCTCATATTTGCTTAACAGGCACTTAAGCAGTCTGGTCTGCTCATTATGAAAATATAAAGCAGTGATGGGCCTCGAACCCAGGATACTGTGCACTATAGCCAAAGTACTGAACCACTAAACCATGACAGTATTGCAGTGGTCCACCTGTATGACAGAATGTTGATAAGTCTATGCAAAGTATTCCATGGAAACCCTGCAGGCACAGCATAATCCTTGTTAAGTTGTGACACAAAGGTGAGTCCTGCAGTGAGAACAGAACCTGACTTCCAACACACACAGTATAAATGTTAATATTGGTCATGTTCGCACACATCAACAAATGTAGTGGACCTCAGATAGCAACATACTGAATGGTCACACTAGGCATGCTCACACACTTGAATAAATGAGACAAATGTCAGGCAACAAAACATGGAATGGCAGAACTGGGCATGCTCACACACTTAGGCCATGTCTGAGTACAGCAGTGGGCCATGCATATCTGGCAGTTGCATGTGTTAACCCAGGAACCTGTCACTATACAGCAATCCTCCCTGTGCACACAGTTATATGACAACACACACATCTATAATATAGTGGAACCCTGTCATAATCAAATATGTTCTGCAGATACCGAAGTTGTTCATAGAAACTGGTAAAGCAAAGATGATAAAGACCTGCAAATAGTATCAGCAATAAACATTGTGCATCTTGAACATTAGCATAGGTTCAGAGGTCGATACTAGGCTATCTGCCCTAGGGCATGTACAAGCCAAGCCAGAGTGTGTTTGGCATTCGCAACCCTGTCAGATTACTACACTGTGTGTGTGAATAGTAGGTCACACAAGATAGCCCATGTACATTTAGGCTAGTGTGCCTCTGTCTAGCAGGGACACAGAAGATATCCCAGGGGTAAATATACAATCACCCATACAGTTGTCAAGATGTCTCCAGTAGGTGGTCATTGGGTGGCTCTGCCTATGTGAAACTGGGATTACATTCTGTAGTGAGTGGAGCCTCTGGGATAAGAATCTGTCCCTCCACAATGTCCTATTAACATCTGTGCTGTGGTATATGTCCCTGGAGTGTGTAGCTCCAAGGGAGTTGGATATCCTGAGGTGGAGCATGTCCAGTAATTCTGGGTTGGGTATATCTGTAAACAACAGGCACACATCATATCTGAGTAGGTGGTAAGTGACTGAGTAGAGCTGGAGTTACTGCATCTGAACTATGCAGGGCATCTATGTGAGTCCCTAGATCTGCTTGGTGAGGACCTTCTGTGGCCAGTAGAGTTGCTGCAGGTGTCAGGTAAGGTACACCCCAAATGTGGCATTGTAACCAAGCATGGATGTGATGAGTATAGGGGCACAATGACCTCATTCGATCTAGATGTGAAACCATATGGGATAAGGTGTCCCACATAGAAGGTGTGTCAAACCACTTTGGCAATGTGAATGTTAAAGGCGACAGTATGAACAAGTCATGTCTCCAAACCCCTAACAAGTCCTACCATATGTAATGGAGTACTACCTATGTGGTAATGTGTGGGCATGTTGTTACTCCCAAATGGGATGACTATGCAACTAATGGCATTTAGCTGTAGGCCATGGCTCAAGCACCAGTCATCCATCTCTGTGAGACCCTGATTGAGTATGCATGTGGCAGCTGGAGAGTTGATCATGGCACCCAGTTTGCAGTCAAGTGCAAACATGTTCAGCCATATTCCCCCTGTGGTAGCCTGTACGTAAGACAAATATATACTGAACAAGAGAGGTCCAAGGACCATGCCGTGTGGGATGCCATGTGTAACTGGTGTATAGTCAGACATGGCACCTACAATTCTGACCATGTGGGTGCTATCCCTGATCTAGGTATCAATCCATTGTGTGAGATATGTGTCCATATTGACGCTGGTGAGCCTATGATAATGGCCCAGTGAGTTATTGTGTTGAAGGGTTTTGCAAGGTTCAGGTAGGCTGTGTGGACAGCCGTCCCTATGTCGATGGACCTGTTAGCCATTTAAAGAATACAAACAGGTTCAAGAGGCAACAACAATGCTGAAATGTGTAGGACACAGTGTCTGTAGGTTCCCAATATCTATGTGTATGAGTCCTATGACAATATGCTCCATAACTTTGCAGAACAGGCTACATAGGCTTATAGGGCAATATTGTCTGTGGTCCATTGTAGCACCAACTCTGTGGAGTAGGACCACTCAGTATGCCATTCCTTGGGTACATATCCTGTGGTAACTCCGATATTGAACAGTGATGTAATGTGAGGGTTGCATTTGTCATGATGCTCGTGTAGGATGCAGGCTGGGACACCATCTGGTCACATTGATACTGTGATGTACGCTGTGGGGAGGCAGCACTCACCTGTTACTGTGTGATGTCAGGGAGGTTATACTCTGTTTGGATGGATAGTTGCTTCTTAGGGGGGATGGGTGGGAGACATCTGCACTGAACCTGTTTGCCAGGATGTAGGCAATGCCAGTGGGTTCAGGGTAGGTTTAGTCAGTATGCAGTAACTCACAGCATATCAGTGAGTGTCCACCCAGGTTCCTGACATAACTGAAGAAGGCCGTGTGATAGTCCTACGTGTCTGTTGCAATCGTCTGGTAGAAGCGGCCCTTAGAAAAGTCCATGAGTGATTGTAGCTGTCTGCTAGTACAGATCACAGATGCCTTCCCAGTCTGGGATTGTGCTCTATCATGTAGTAGCTTTCTCCTGACGTTGTACAGCTTATTAGTGGCTGGGGTCCCCTGCCATTGTAGTAGTGGGTCCTGTTGTTATTTTGGATAGCACAATCCATGCAGTCCACTAGGTGTCCATAGAATGTGTATGTAAAGGATGCAGCAGTGTGAGACATATCTGCCACTGTCCCATGATCTCTGAAGGATACCACCTTGCTTCGGTGAAGTGAGATGTTGGCTCATGAGAAGTTCACCAAGATTACCCAGGATGGGTGTGTGGAGGGTATATGTATGTCCTGTGAGATACATGTATGTTCTGACCTTACCAATGAGGGGGTATATCGCTGGTGTGGAACATAGAGTCCCCATGTTGGTGATGATCAGGTCCAATATGTATTCCCCCTTGTGGCTGTGCTGACTGGTTGTGCCATAGCATATGAGTCCACAAATTGTAGCGACTGTTGGGTAAGGGTGTCAGGGCTTGAGTAGTATTCCCAGTCAATATTTGCGTATATGAAGTCACACAATATAATGGTGTTTGTGGAGAACGTCATATTCTCCATAGTTCCCACGAACGCCGAGTGTGGTTCCTGAGTTTGGGAGTGTGATCTGTAGCAGGCAAAAAACTGAAAGGCAGTATTGCACAATGGTAGTTGTATATGTATGGTCTGTGATGCTTTGTGCAGTGCTACTAACCTGGAGGTGTGTGTATCTGTGATGTATATGGATACTCCCCCTAGTTGTGTTGTCTGTTCCAAGTCCTGTTGTCAGACAGCATGGTATGAAACATAACCTGGTAGTGCTGGTGTGCATAAGCGAGCCTGAATCAAGTGTCTGTCAGTGCACAGATATTGCTATCCTCTATACTGAGGAGAGTCCTGAGTGGCCACAATATGAGGTTAACACGACTGTTGTTCAGCAGCATTACCCTTAGTTTAATTTAACCTGTAATGTCTATGGAGGTGGGTTTGTCTTCTGAGCCCTGCTTAGAAAAGGCACTATGGTGGTAGCAAGAGCCATAGCCAGCATTCCAAAGTCCAAGGGTGACAGGTGCAAGTTGTCCATAGTGAAGCTACGTGGCATGTTGAGCATGTCACCATATGCTGACAGACACTGCATCCCCTATGAATGAAACAAATGTGTTAGGCAACTGTTAAATGTGATATGTGAGTCCGTATACTGTGACATCATAATTGGTGGGTGTAAGATGCTAGACAAGGTCAGGGTCATACTGGCCTGGGCTACATGATCAGAGTGTTCCTCCATGTATCATGTCATGTGGTCCAGGGAGTAACGTCTAAAGTTATACACACCAGCATGGACAATGATGGTGCCAGTCTTGTACTTGCTTTGGAGTGACCTGACTGCCTGTGTTATGCGGCAGATCCTGTCACCCAACAGACAGCCCAAAGTGACTATTCCTTTGTTAGGGCTGGTGAGTGGTACGTCAGTGTGTCTGACAATAAGTGTCGCCTATTACAAGTGCATTAGGTGTGTTGTTTAGCCCAAAGGGCAGTGACTGTGTGGCACACTGACATTGTGAACATTGTGATATGTGGGTATTGTAGTGGGGTAGCAGGTGTGTGTGTGCCTGCTTTGGAGGTCTCTGCTGCTTAGGTAGATTACATTTACAGCATCCGAGTATGTCTATGTGTGCTAATGTGGTTTGAGTGCTGTTGCTAGAGGATATGTGAGACTGATATGTGGTGTGTGTGGTTACCTTCACCACCTGATAGACTGTGCCAGTCATGGGTCAAGAGAGTTCAGCTCCCTGTATGCCTATATAGGAGTATCTCACATATATATCTGAGTTTGTCGGAAGGAGGAGAGGGTTGTCTGTGCACATGAGGCAGATGTGACATTGTGTCAATATCATAATATCCACCAGCTGGACTGAAGAGTACACACAAAACCGACTCCTGGACATGCCAGGATATTATCATGACATACTCTGTAGCCTGATCACAAAGGATCAGTAGGGTGCTAAGTGTGTAAAAGAGTATAACAGGGATTAGTGCTCATGTTCATTGGTGTTTTGTAAAGAGTATCTGAGAAGGAGTCCAGACTGAGTCATGACACCTCCTTCAGCTATGTCATAAATATCAATGTACACGCATATATGTCCTGAGTCAGGGCCAACTGTACCTGAGTGACAATGCCGACATCATGACAGACAGGCCCATATGTACATACCCATCCCCCACTGACAATAGTCCACATCAACATACCAGGAGATATCACATGTAGAATGGATGAGCAGCTACCCCACTGCCAAAAGCATGGCAGCAGGTGGAATACATTGATTCCCAATATGTGTCATGCACAAACTACAGAACAAACAGATCATGCACCTGAACAGTCAGCTGAGCCTCACCCCCTACACAGGATGTGGAATAGTTAAATGTGTCACAGCTACATATGGCACTCCCCACAAGTGTTGGTGCACAACACACCATGGGAAGTCAAGTCCAGTACGCCTATGAGGTCTGATCTGCAAGGTCATGGAGTCCATCATGGTTGCAGTCATAAACAGAGCTATTGGAAGCTGATATACCACAACCCTACCAACTGTGGTATGTTCATGTGCGGATCATGGTTCCCAAACATGCTAAACTGTTTGCAAGGCAGCCACCCAGGACATACATCAATGAACACATCTACACATGTGTCACATAGACATTGAATAGCCCTTTATCAACATCCCAGACACATGTAGTATCCACAAAACCAACAAGCTGTGCATAAATATGTATTGATATATGACGGAATGTCAATGTGTCCACAGATAGATCACACAAGGTAAGGATTCTGAGCTCTTGTTCAAGCTGTTGACACCTGCTGACCCACATGGACCATTCCTGGAATGGCATAAAACAAAGTGTACACACATCACCATGTCCAGTCTGATGATGTCACCATCCTATAAATACAGCAGGAGAAGGGAAACCAGCCAGTAAAGCAAATAGCATGCCGTGTTAATGCGTCTTTCTCTCCAGTATCATAACATAGGTAGGGGTTTGAATCCTGCAAACTGTGTGTGTGTGTGTGGGGGGGGTGTATGTGTGCAGTTTCCTTTGAGAGGTGTTCCTTTTTGGAGACTGTGAAAACTCACTAAAAGAGGTACATTCCTCTTTGGAAAGTTTGATGATATCACCATCCTACAAATACAGCAGGAGAAGAGAAGCCAGCCAGTCAAGCAAATAGAGCGCCGTGTTAATGCGTCTCTCTCTCTCTCTAATATCATAACATAGTTAGTTAGGGGTTTGAATCCTGCAAACAGTGTGTGTGTGTGTGTGGGGGGGGGGTGTATGTGTGCAATTGTCTTTGAAAGGAGTGCCCTTTTTGGAGTGTGTGAAAACACACTAAAAGAGGTACATTCCTCTTTGAAAAGTCTGATTATGTCACCATCCTACAAATACAGCAGGAGAAGGACAACCAGCCAATAAAGCAAATAGCATGCCATGTTAATTGCGTCTCTCTCTAGTATCATAGCATAGTTAGGTAGGGGTTTGAATCCTGCAAATGCTGACTGTCTGTTATACTGTTGGTCAATGCGGTGTGGGTTTTACCATGGTATGACATAGTATGATGACAACAGTAAGTGCATTGCACACATCAGGTATCTGCGTGGCAAATATATATGTGTACATGGCCCCTCAATCAGTACATAGGTGTGAAGCCTGCATACTACATGAATACATTTGTTTCCATTGACAGGTTGTGCCGCTGCTTCTCAGATCGTAGGTCACATATGTATGTATGTGACACGGCCATCCACTGTCGTGTTCTGTGGCCAAGGTCATCTGTGGCACACACGCCCATGGCAGTTACTTAAGAGTAGTGTGAGTGAGGATATATGCCTGGGGTATATGTCAGACATGGTCAATAACAACAAAGTCTGCCAAGAATGGACAGTCTTTATAGGTGTATGACTACCTTGTGGATATGCATTCAGGCCTCTAATGTCTTATGTGATACACCTTGGGACTCCACAATACCTATGGATATGTGGATATCAAGGGACACATGACATAACATGGGTCTGTATGTACACAATGGTACCCAACATACATGTTGAGGGCTACCACCTGTGTGGTACTGACGGGATAGTATGTATAGTACATGAAGATGACTATACCATAGTCGGCTTACTGCTAAACAGCATGTATCAGACAACAGGTATCTGTCTGTATGATACCCTTGTGTAGGATATGCATCCCATCCAGGGAATGCATTGTAGGCCAATCCATGCATTCCCAGATTTGGATGGACACATCCCTAGTGTGTCTACATGTACCTAAGGGGCTATACGACACACAATACCTATGGATATGTGGATATCAAGGGACACATGACATAACATGGGTCTGTATGTACACAATGGTACCCAACATACATGTTGAGGGCTACCACCTGTGTGGTACTGACGGGATAGTATGTATAGTACATGAAGATGACTATGCCATAGTCGGCTTACTGCTAAACAGCATGTATCAGACAACAGGTATCTGTCTGTATGATACCCTTGTGTAGGATATGCATCCCATCCAGGGAATGCATTGTAGGCCAATCCATGCATTCCCAGATTTGGATGGACACATCCCTAGTGTGTCTACATGTACCTAAGGGGGCTATACGACACACAATACCTATGGATATGTGGATATCAAGGGACACATGACATAACATGGGTCTGTATGTACACAATGGTACCCAACATACATGTTGAGGGCTACCACCTGTGTGGTACTGACGGGATAGTATGTATAGTACATGAAGATGACTATGCCATAGTCAGCTTACTGCTAAACAGCATGTATCAGACAACAGGTATCTGTCTGTATGATACCCTTGTGTAGGATATGCATCCCATCCAGGGAATGCATTGTAGGCCAATCCATGCATTCCCAGATTTGGATGGACACATCCCTAGTGTGTCTACATGTACCTAAGGGGGCTATACGACACACAATACCTATGGATATGTGGATATCAAGGGACACATGACATAACATGGGTCTGTATGTACACAATGGTACCCAACATACATGTTGAGGGCTACCACCTGTGTGGTACTGACGGGATAGTATGTATAGTACATGAAGATGACTATGCCATAGTCGGCTTACTGCTAAACAGCATGTATCAGACAACAGGTATCTGTCTGTATGATACCCTTGTGTATGTGGATATGCATCCCATCCAGGGAATGCATTGTAGGCCAATCCATGCATTCCCAGATTTGGATGGACACATCCCTAGTGTGTCTACATGTACCTAAGGGGGCTATACGACACACAATACCTATGGATATGTGGATATCAAGGGACACATGACATAACATGGGTCTGTATGTACACAATGGTACCCAACATACATGTTGAGGGCTACCACCTGTGTGGTACTGACGGGATAGTATGTATAGTACATGAAGATGACTATGCCATAGTCAGCTTACTGCTAAACAGCATGTATCAGACAACAGGTATCTGTCTGTATGATACCCTTGTGTAGGATATGCATCCCATCCAGGGAATGCATTGTAGGCCAATCCATGCATTCCCAGATTTGGATGGACACATCCCTAGTGTGTCTACATGCACCTAAGGGGGCTATATGACACACAGGTGTGGTCACAGTAATGGGTGGCGGTCATTACCACTGGTTAGTGTTATAGTGTAGCACCGGAAGGATCCGATTGATACTGGGTTCCCTACTACTGTGTGTCATTTGTCAGGACATCATCCAATGATTGCTTATAGTCATGTTGTTGAGGTTGTGTATACTACCAGACCGCAAATCATTGACAGATATTAACGGTATCACCCACAGCATAGTGTCAACCCATGTCATACATACGTCTACCCATGTTAGTACATAACTGTAGTAGAATGCATACTGGCCATTGAAAGATGCTATGAGATGTTAACAATGTGTACAACAGCGTATGCCACATGTCCCATGTGTCCACTATGCATGTACATCCAGACAGTGCGCACCCACCATGTTCACAGATGTACACTTGCTAATCTGTACTGCACACATCACACACATACTGTCCACTCCCTAACACATGCTGGCAACACATCACACATCAGCCAAGTGGCACATGGGTGGATAATACATACTCAGACCTAACAGTGGTGTAAACAATGCTACATTGACAATCAGAGCTTTGGTGCATAATGTCTGCTCAGATATACCTACAAGGATGTAGTTACACTTCCTTGTTGACAACTTCCTATTATTGCTACACTGCTATAGTGTCACCCTGTGCATCAGCACCATGTTAGCCTGTCCCTCCGTCAATAATGCAGATGACAGGAGGCGGCACAGGTATCATCATATGCACAGGGCATTTTGTTGTTTGCCAGAGGCTGACATTGACCCATCCAATCGACATGTCTCTATGTGTGTGTGTGTGTGTGTGTGTGTGTGTGTGTGTGTGTGTGTGTGTGTGTGTGGGACAACAGTACAGCATGGGCCAATGTTGATGTAATGTGTGTGTGTATGTGTGAGCCCTAGTTGTTTGCTTTATGTGTGTGTGTCTGCATGCACATAGCTCCACCATGTGGCTGCCATATACAGTGGTTTGTGGGACAGCCACAGACTGTACCTGCTAGGCTGTACAGATCACTGTCTTCGGCCATGGACACAGTACCTGTGCCTGGCAGGGGTGCTACGGACAGTATCGGGTACCAACCCTGACTTGGTACTGTCATCAGAGGCAGAGGCATGATGACTGGACCCATGTCCCTGCTGGGACTGGCCAGAGCCACGTGCACGTGGTCTACTGGGACGGTCAATGGACAGGCCAGCACCAGCATTGCTGGAGCTGGTACTGCCACTACGGGAATGGCTGTGAACTGTGGGCCATCCGCGACCACTGCCAGCTGTTGCTGTTGCTGGCATGCGTCCGCATCGACGTCGCAACCATCCCACATGGTCCTGGCTCAAGGAAGACATGTTGTGGAGGGCATCTATTGTCTCCCCCCAACATCTATCAATGACTTTGGTGTAAGTCCGGATGGCACCGGCAAGGTCACAGATGCTGTCATTGATAGCGGTGTAATGTGCCCTCTGCGCCCTATGCCCTGCCTGGTGTACCGTTCCATAAGTGTCTGAGCCTGCATTACAGCCCGGAGCATAGTGGTCATCATAAGACCTGTGAGGGCACGCCTGCCAGGGGCAATATGACCAGTGGTGCTCCCCCGAGAACCACTGGACCTCCGCCTATGTGGTACCATTCTGGGTCTATGGCTATGGCTGCTGTGAGGGGATGCAAGTGCCATGGGTACCACACTCTCCTGGTCAATGCCAACTGTATGCTGTCCCTCGCCTATGGCCATTGGTGGTGAGAGATGTAATGGCAGTATGAGTGTGTGCATAGATGGGGTTGAACGCTGTGTACTGTTGACTGGTAGACCAATGACAGACCCTGTCAAATCTCCCTGTGTCACAATACATGTGTCATCATCACCACTATCCGTGGCAGTGGCTTCAGATCACCTGCTGGTTTCGCCAACCCCTAACTCAGCACCTGTGAGAGGAAGACAGGAAACACACTTTATGGTCTGCACATGCACACATGAACACATGCACACATGCACACAGGAACACAGGAGCACAGGAACACATGCACACATGCACACATGCACACACGCACACATGCACACATGAACACTTGCACACATGCACACATGCACACATGAACACATGCACACATGCACACATGAACACATGAACACATGCACACATGCACACAGGAACACAGGAACACATGCACACTCCTCACTACAGCAGATACACACACAGCAGCAATCCAAAACATACTCAATAGTGGTTGAAGGTGGATGACAATATCAGAAGGCAAACAGTAGCATCACACATGTCAGCATGCAGAATAAGTGTTGATCAAGTCCATGCAGTGTGAGTGTAGACAGCCATAGTTAATGACAGTGTACATTGCTGTGGTGCATGTGTGTACATGTTCAGTGATTGCCTACACCCTGGAACACAATGTGTACAAGGACACAACATTTCTGTGCAAGTATTATAAGCTCTGCAATGTCCTGTGCACCATCACTCACAGGTATACATACCATGGCTGCATGTGTTATCTGTGTGTCACATGGATTTCCATGTCTGATTGCAGTGTCTGTGTCTGTAGCAGATAATTGTGGACACAGGTGTAGCACATGCATACTATGTACACACACAGGATGAGTGGTGCATGTGTACGTGATGGAATACCAATCCTGGACATAGCCATTGTAACTGTATGGGGTGTAGTACCGTTAGCCATCATCATCATGCATCATGTGGTCACTCAAGGCCACTAAAGTGTGCTAGACCACCACTTAGCATGCTGTACCTGAACCGCACTGCCGTGGTTAAGTTCACAATTACACAGCCACGTTGCACAACAGTGTGTGAGGTGCCCAATAGGGAGCATTGCCTAACATGACTGTGTTATGTGTTGAAGTGTGTTGCACAGCCCCATGCTAGGCCCCTACCCCTCAGGTATAATATGTGTGGTGTGTGGATGACATGTGGGATACTGAAGTGTGGCCTGGCAGCGGGTGTCCAGTTACAACATGTGTAGCATGTTGACGTGTACTGCGTATGACAAACATGTTATGCTGTGTACATGTGTGTCAACTATGCCTATCCAATGTGCAGTACAGTGTTGCCACATTTGTGTCTGATGCTCTGTGCATTGCATGTGATTGAGGCAGCTACTGACTTTACTGAGATGTTTAACGTCTCACAGCAAACATGCACAGCATGCATTATGCGTAGGTGTGTTATGTGTATATGGCCTACACCTCACCTATGACATGCACATTTCAATACCAACTTTAAAGTGTTAACACACTCACCAGCATGTGTCATCTGCCCTGCTGTCACACCAGAGGGACCTACAAGAATATGACACAGTTTGTCAGTGGCCACAACTCTGGCATTGCTACTGTGAGTGTGCTAAACTACAGTAGAACAATAGGCATAGGTGTACAGATACTATTCACAATATCAGTATTGCACACAATAGGCAGCACAACTGCTAAACACAGTACACATCTCACATATGCATAATCTAACAATACAGGTAACAGTAGTCTACAGCTAGGGCATGTTACCTGCATGCTCCATGTCACCATGCTGGGTGGCTCCGGCCTCCATGATGACACATGTGTGATGTTGTTGCTGCTGTAGGCCAGAAGCCACCACACTTAGGAGCAGTTCCTCCACTCTGATGAGGGGGGGGTGTATGGCCATCCCACCACCTGTGGCAAGCTGTTGTCTATGGATATCAGATGTATGCTACTGGACATGTCTAATTAAATCACTGCAGTGATGGCGTACCTGCTCATATGTCCGGTTATGCATGCCTATGTCATTTACCCGACGAACAAGATCTTGCCATAGTGCAGTATGCTCCTGCTGGTGCTGGCTGGCCCTGGAAAACAGCAGGGTATAGTGCTGAAAAAGGCTGTGGTGGATTTCCTGTTCCTCTGCGGCTGTGTAGGAGGGATTCCTTTGATGAGCCATTAGCCTGGAAGACAAGTAAATGATATGTGTGAGCAAGTCATGTGGCACACTTAATATTATACAGTACAGATATCAGTTAACTGCCATATATAGCATCTGTTCGTCTGTCAGAGGATACACACATTCAATACCACATATCAGTGCTCAGACCACAACTGGCTGACAGTGCCTGCCACACCTCATATAACAAACCAGTATACACCTGTACTCAGCACAGTGTTTGGGATCCAATGCACAGCCTTGCCACGGGGGTACATATCAAGCTAATGCATGAAGAAATATGTCATCCATTGCAATGTATGTGAAGTACAATTACAGTATAACCAGTAACCCACCCTAGGCATTGATGCCATACCCCTACTTAACATATGTGCACAGTTGTTAATATAGCTGGCA
Source organism: Protopterus annectens (assembly GCF_019279795.1). NCBI lineage: Eukaryota > Metazoa > Chordata > Ceratodontiformes > Protopteridae > Protopterus > Protopterus annectens. The sequence continues at coordinate 962,535,348 of NC_056745.1, forward strand.
TACTGCTGTAACAGAGTATACATGTTGCTAGGTACACACGCAAACCCTGCAACACACATGTGATTGCGGACATGGTACAGGCATCATTACACACACATTAGACATTCATATAACACACAAATGTATGCTGACACAGATGAGCATTTCCTGTGTACCTTACAGTACTGTGTGCCCTACTTACAGATACCTATGCCTGAGGTATGTAATCTGTGCAAGACAGTGTTACCAGGGAATGTGAACATACACCATACTGTGCTGTTCATATATATCTGTATATACCTATATATCTCTATCTATATATATGTATATATGTATATATATATATATATATATATATGGATATACATATATGTATGCATATATATATATATATATATATATATATATATGTATATATACATATATATATCAATATATATATATATATATATATATATATATATATATATATATATATATATGCACATACATATATATATATATATATATATATATATATACATACTTGTAAACATCCATTGCTGTACATATACATGCACATATAGGCACATATACTGCCCAACTTTCATGGTGGGAATATCAATTATGAAACAGTTGTGAGACATACAATTATGTAATAATATTGCACAGTGTTGTGCAGAATGCATTTCACTGTCCTCACACCGTATAGCTGTAGCAGACCTCACTGGCTGTAACTCAGTCCCACAGCATTTAACCACCACATGACATATACCTGCACTGCTTGCTGTTTTCAATGCCACACACTACAACCTACATAGATATGTGCATATAGCAACCTTCAAATGCATATATATGTCCAGCCTTCACTAACAGTTGCAGTATGCCCCTTGCCCTATGCACATCTGCATATACATATAGATACGGACCGCTACCACATATGGAGGGTTCACAGTATGTAGAGTACCCTTCAGACACATCATTCAGATGCCAGCACATACATCTCTGTTACATACCTTACCTTTGTATTTCACACCTCTCTCTGTTGTACCTGTTGATGTTTTTTTTTTTTTTTTTTTTTTCCGTTGGTGTCTCCAACTGCCTCTGTTTGTTTTTGTTTGGTTTGGTTGGTGTCTCCAACTGCCTCTGTTTGTTTTATTTTTTTTTTTTGATTGGTGTCTCCAACTGCCTCTGTTTTTTTTTTTATTCTGGTTGGTGTCTCCAACTGCCTCTGTTTGTTTGTTTGTCTGTCTGTCTGTCTGTCTCTCTCACCCACTCTCTCTCCAGTTGCTGCAATAATATTATTGCATGTGTGCACAGCAAGTATAGGTTGCTTTTGTAGGTATCTGCACATGTGCATATGATGGCCTCTGCACCAATTGGTGCCCACCATTTAGTAATTGCATGCAGCCTGCTGTGTGGTAATTGCAGTTCTCACTGTGATTTCAGGACACTGCTATAACATGATAGGTTAGGTAGGCATAGGCCTTTCAGTTTAGCAAGGTGGGGACCATGATTGTTTGCTGTGGACACTGTTGTGTCAGTCAGAAGGTTTGTATATGTCTCATATCTGAGGCTGGGTTGTAGCCAGTGAAATGCATGTTGTACTGATACCTGACTGTTGCTTTTTCCAGTACACTCTTCTCAGTGTGTAAGTTTACTCACACCTCCTAATGCTAACACTGGATACATGGGAGTATGTACTTTCTTTTGGGATTAGGGAATTAACTGGCATACAACAGTAGTTATTGCAATGTATTCCTATGGCTTTCCTATTTTCCCTTTACATTCACTCCTTGTAATGCATGTTATATGTCTTTATTGCAATGTATTCCTATGGCTATCCTATTTTCCCTTTACATTCACTCCTTGTAATGCATGTTATATTTCTTTATTGAAATGTATCCCTATGGCTTTCCTATTTTCCCTTTACATTCACTCCTTGTAATGCATGTTATATTTCTTTATTGCAATGTATTCCTATGGCTTCCATATTTTCCCTTTACATTCACTCCTTGTAATGCATGTTATAGTTCTTTCAGCACCAAGTTATTGTATATCTGCTGTGGCTTAGTGGTACATCATGCAGACTGATGAGTCCAAGGTGTTGGACTTGAGAATGACAAGGGTATTTTATTTTGCTGCTGAGCAGTACAAGGGCCTTGTCATACAGAGTGACTAAGGCACTTTTAGGCAGTTGTTAGCGGGTTTGCATGGGTTTGCGTGACGCTTAGCGATGCCAAGCTAAGCTTAGCTTAACTTATTTTATGTTAGCAATACTAAGCTAAGCTTGGCATAGATTATCATATCTTAGCAATGCTAAGCTAAGCGCACACATGCGCACACTGGTGCAATCCCGCTTACTACTGTTTACAAGTGCTCACTCTCGCTAACCCCCGTGCTCATTTCTTTGACAGAAAAGTAAATGGGGAGATAGGAATGTGGTGATAAAGGGTGCACAAATAGGGGAAGACAGTAGGGAAACCAGCTCGGGATGTACACGATGGGTGCGGAGAAGGTCCATAGCTGCCCATTTCTTTACCAGCAACAGCTGTGCATATGCAATGCATTAGGTGGGATATTTGAAACCTTCCACCCCTGAGAGAGGCGTGAGGACAACTAAGTATGTTGTACTACCAGTTATAAGTATCAGGCACATGCACTGTTTGTGAACTGCTATACTGTCATTAGTACGTTACTCACTTCTGAACAGTTTGTGGTTTGTTTGTGTTGACATTAGCACAGTCTGCTCAGGACAACTGGACATATTTCTGTACTGTGTATGCCTACCTACACCCTTGGTTGTGCCTGACTACACGGGTATATAGTACCTTTGGGTAGGGTTGCAGAACTGCAGAGTGCATTATTTATTATCGTGTGATGTTTATCTTACTGAACATGCAGAGTTGCTGTGTACCTGTAAGTCTATGAAGGCTTGTAGTCTGTCTGAGTAGCTCCCACCTGTGGACATATCCAGATGGTAGACAGAGGTCAGCCTAGTATTCTTTGACTGTGCACCACAGCAGTCTTTTCAGCACCTGAACAATGGCATTGTCACAAGTGGTTGCTAGCAGTACATGGCTGCATCCTTTGATATTTCTGTGATGTACTTCTACATAAAGGCATGCTTGTGGGATTCATTCTACAGCTATTTGCAGAGTGTGTAACAACAGACAAGCTGATATGCCTGTCTTACTCTTCCAGGCCTCAGATACTCTCACGTATATATTTGAACAGCCTCAGGGAAAGGTACATATAACTGGGTTACACCTGTGATATAGTTCAGACATTTTGCAGTTCAGACTTTGGGGGATTCAGAGCATATGTATTACTACACATTTTCTGACGTGCAAGCGGTGTCTACTCTCACTTATTGACATTTGTCATTCAATGAGATTCAACACTTGTCTGCATACTGTTAGTACATTTCACAGGGAGTTAGAGGGGCACAGCTAACATTTGTTTACAAATCAGGGTCATCACTGTAGATCAGTCACTGTTGGGAGGCCTGGCCTGTGACCTATGCAAATATGCCAGTGTTTATCCTGCTCTGATACTGTCTGGGGTTTGAAAGCTGCTACTGTAACCTTATTCCCTACTAGCATGACTGATTCTCTTTTCACAGTCATGTCATGCAAATCCACAACACCTGCTGGTTAAGGCCCACAGAACAAGATTTGTGCTATGCCATTGCTATTTTCCCTTTACATTCACTCATGGTAATGCACGATATATTGCTTTCAGCACTGAGTTATTGTATATCTGCTGTAGTGTAGTGGTACTTCATGCAGATTGGTGTGTCCAAGGTCCTGGGTTCGAGACTGACAAGGGTATTTTAATTTGCTGCTGAGAAGCACAAGGGCCTTGTCATACAGAGTGACTAAGGCACTTTTAAGCAGTTGTAAGTGGGTTTGCGTGGGTTTGCGCGACGCTTAGCGATGCTTAGCGAAGCGCACACAAGCTCACACTTGCGCACCCCCGCTAACTACTGCTTAAAAGTGCTTACTCCCGCTAACGCCCGTGCTAATTTCTTTTAAAGAAAAGAAAATGGGGAGATAGGAAAGTGGTGAAATAGGGGGCACAAAGAGGGAAAGACAGTAGGGAAACCGGCTTGGGATGTGCAGGATGGGATTAGGGAAGGTCCATAGCTGCCCATTTCTTTACCAGCAACAGCTGTGCATATGTATGAAATTTGGTGTGAAATGTGAAACCTTCCACCCCTGAGAGAGGGGGTAAGGACAACAAAATATGTTGTACTGCCAATTAGAATTATCAGTTTACATGTCCAGTGGACGTGTGTGGGAATTGGGCAGCTATGTATGGGGCGTAATTTTTTTGTGGGAACAGATTGCCCTTTTTTATTTTTTTTTTCAGGTGAGAGTGGAATGTGAGATAGAGGAAGTAGGTATATTTGGGGAGGTAGGTTGGGGAGGTAAACAGACAAGACAAACAAGACGCATTCAGGGGCAGAGTTTGACACATGGGGTGGGTGAACACAATTAATGGGGAAGGATGTTTGGAAATCGCAAGCCCATGAGCCCACAGATGGTAACAGTGGAACTGAGATCCCTACCCATGGGCAGTCACCACTGCACCTTCACAGCCCTGAGGGTGGCTGTGCTGGGGGCTGAGTAGGACGGGCAGGCTTACCCGAGAGACGCGCCACTCTCGCCTCAATCTGGGGTAGGGGATCAGCGACTGAACACTGGATCTCCCTATGCACCACAGTCCGGAACCTTTGAAGGGTGACAGGTGGCCCTTCTCCGCTCACGCTTGCACGGGGAGGACGAGCCCCATCTCCTGCAGCACTTCCACCCAAAGGTGGCACAAGACCAATGGAGGAGGGGAGCCCAGGCTGGGCACCGGAGCTGCTGGTGCCAGGTGCACTCGCCAACTGAGGAGGGACAGGTGGGTCCGCTGGGACTGGCCTTTCCATACGTTCTGTTATTAGGTGTGTTTAATTACAACATAAACAACAGCATTCCGGATTAGTAGTAACAGCATGCAGTAATATTCCCATTAACCCAACACACCAAGGTTCCAACAGTTGAACAGCAAGCATAACACATGCATATATTGAACAACAGTGGATATTCCGACAGCATGCAGGGATGTTTGGTAGCAACAGGACACCATGAACGTGGTGTTTGAACAGGGCACATGCATCAACATCAATGCAAATATTTATAAAACAATAGGACATATGTCCCAACAAATATTTAAGGTTACACATACCCATTGAGGTGTGGAATTGCATGGTTTATGCACATACGGTAGGTTGTAGAAAAATCCTCAGTTAACATCTTATAATGACCTTTTAGTCTACACTACATTCCCAGTGACTGCAGTTGTATATCCCCTACCTGTATTATTACACTTGCCACCATACATTAGGTGGTGTCATGGGTTTGGCTAGTTCAATATATGCCTGACCCATATCTGACATACTAACTGTCCAGGATTCAGGTGTTACTGCTACATATTTCTTGTTTGCATTTATATTTCTTTATCTACATATCTGGGATGTTTTCACATGACATTTTCACTTTGATTTGTACAGAACCCTGCATTTCTTAACACACACTCACATTTCTGATGAATAATTACATGCTACATGTGTGTCAGGTATACTTATTCATGCCAGCCAGTAACTGACTATTGTGGACTGTATATATGTTTCACAGCTACTAGCACTTCCATCACCCACTTTATATGGGGCTGCATAACTCTGGGTTGCCAGCACATTTTCAAACAGTACTGTTTGTATAATGCAAGGGTACTACAACAGTTCAGACTCTGTGACACAGACACACTCTGGGTTTTAGACCTTTATTAATGACATTGCACACTTTTCCACAGGCTCACTCCTTTATTTATTTTAACAGTGTTTATTGCAGACATGTTCATGACATATTATACCTTTATTAATAGGTTAGAACAATCTTTTTTCAGGCTCACTCACTTATGTTATATGACAGTGCCTGCAGAGATATTATTCCAGACATATGTTACCTTTCCTAATGGGTTACTACACTTTCGTTCTGCCTCTCTGATGTTTTTATCTGGCAGTACATGCAGAGGACTTATTCAGGCAATTCTATGGCTGTTTTATTGGACTACAACACATTCTTTCATGCTCTCAAAACAGATTTTAGATAACAATACATGCAGAATAATCACTAACCTGCCTGGTGGTGCAACCTTAGCAGCCTATCAGCATAGGCTTGCTGATTCGTAACACGGTCACCTGCAGCTGTTAAGTAAATGAAGGGATATTGAGACATGCCTATCCATTATACATACTCCATTATCAATTTTTACATACTGCATTCCATGGCTACATACTCAGTTGTGGGGCATCCTACATCCCACGGGCCTCCTGTATCCACTGGTTCAGGTGGTCCTGCTTTCGTCTCTTCAGGTCTGCATGGTGGTGACGGACCTGCTCACCAGTACGGGGAACGCCTGTGGCACTGGTGAGGTCACAAGCAAACCGGTTCCAAGCCTCTGCCTTGTACTCCATCCCTTGGAACTGGCCCTGCAGGAGTCTTGACTCGTGACGGTGGACAAGGATCCAAACCATGTATTTGGACTCCTTGATGCCCCAATGTTGCGCTCGGAAGCATGAACCCTCTCCTACACCTGCCATTCTGACTGCAAATGTGTGCTACAATCAGTTATGGTGAGTATTCCCACCTATGGGGCTTAAATATGCCGCATTTCCTGCACTTATTTGTGATTGGCCATTTTGTAAACATCTCGGCTGACTGCAGACCTGCTTAGTAATGGTTAAACTACCATCCGTAAGTATATGAATGCTAATAGTGACTGCTTCCCCTATGTTGTCATGGCTTAGTGGTTCTGTACTTTGATTATGATGCACAGGGTCCTGGGTTCGAACCTTGACATTCTTTTATTTTATTACTGTCTAGACAGGCTAGTGGGTGTGGCTGCGTTTAAGCAACTTAGCTCTACATTGCTCCCCAGTGCTCTACAGTGCCCTGGTTGGCACGGCGTGCACGTCCGCGCAAACACAGTGCGCTGGGTAAAGCGCTATTAAACTATGGGCAACTCTGTTTAGCTGGGTAAAGTGCTATTAAACTATAGGCAACTCTGTTTAGCTTGGTAAAGTGCTATTAAACTATGGGCAACTCTGTTTAGCTGGATAAAGCGCTATTAAGCTATGGGCACCTCTGTTTAGCTGTGTAAAATGTTGCTTAACACCAGGCTATCTGGGTCCTTTAAAAATATATATTTTGTTCACTGATACATTGGCCATGTCACTGCTTTTAATAAGATTTTAATCATATATGTCTGGTATTATTTCAAATACTGATTTAAAACATAAATAAGAAGGGGAGTGGTGGGACTCGAACCGTGAATGCCTTCTCTTTGTCCATACGCTCTACCATTATGCTATTGCACTTTGGCGTGATTTGCATAAACATTCTTTCCTATGCTCTTCCATGTCAGAATTGCTAACTCTAGCTAAGCAATGGGCACACCCGCATACACACGCGCAAATACGGGCACCTATATTGTGGATTTAAAAAATATATATATAATTATTTACTTTATATATGTGTAATGGGGGTTTACAGTGTCAGGGAGTGTGGTGTTGGGTGCAAGTACATTTGAGCGAACTCACTCTTGTGTGTTGACATTTTGCTTTTTATAACCTTGCAGGGGCGTGCACATTTAGACTGCTCGGCAGTCAGACATGCCCCCTGCTTTCCTACTCAGTCCGTGTAAGAGTTACGGTTGAGTCAGTGTGCCCTCATGAATATTCATGGCATGCTGATGTCAAACCGTTCAACTGCAGCCTTCGAGTAAGACTTATTAAATCTTACACGGAGGATTAGTGAATCCGGGGGATTAGAGTTTCATACTTTTTATTGTTTAGAAAGTGCATGTTGTCATAAAATCTGCTGCTCTAATAACTTTTTTAAGTGAATTGGAGTAATATTGAAATATCTGCCCTGATTTTGGTCTCAGTTTCCTTTGGCTTTACTCAGAGTTCTTGTCCAAAGGAAGTTTCGACATATGAGCTATGCAGAACTGTCACCTTAGCACAACTGCTCATGGGCAGAATGCTAAAAATGAAATTTTGCATTTCTTTTTTGCTTCTTGATCCAGAAAGTAGACAACCAGTATTAGAGTTACTGAAATGTAAAGGACTAAGAAGGACAAAGTCAGATGACATTAATGAAAAGAATTTATTTTCTTTGAAGGAAAGAGAAAGGGTAAGAAACAGGATGGCCCAAAACTATAGAACAAAGTTCTCAAGCCACAATCTACCCATATTGTGCATCATTCAACTGATGATATATGCAACTATACATGAGATATTAATGCCAGCAACATGTGACCATGCCAGGAAACTAAGTGAAGTAAATCCAGGTTCAGAAAGAGGGTCAGAGATGTTATTTTAAGAAACGTCATTTCCAATGTCAAGTCCTGAAGTGATGATGAAGAGGATAAGTGTCACAAAATAACTACCTTAGACTTCAATGCTGCTATTTAGAATGATGATAAGCAAGATAAAGACTGATCCCCATCAGTTATTAATGGTTAATATTCAGAATATAGATGCCTAATTAAAAAAAAACGGTACGCAAGGTACACAATTGTTAGTAATTCTCAACAGTGATTAATGCATAAAAATAAGTGTGCAAATGTACAAGAGTCACGTAGATGTAGTTATAAATAAGTATTGTAGCTTTAGGATTACAGTAGCTGATTATGCGTCACATGCCATGGGCTTTTTGAGCAAGTAGCATTTCCTGTGCAGGCCTCTTATTAAGCTTTCCTGTACCATTTAACAGCAACTTTCTCCTTGCAGTTCTGACAGGTTAATGGGGGTATGTAGGATGTTAGTGCCTACCTGAGAGTGATGTAGATGGTTAAATTCTACTAGAAAATAGAATAATTAGTATAGATGTGTTCCATTGCTTTTTTGAGATTTTTTGACTATATGCATTCAATAATGTTGCTTTTTGATGGAATGACATAATTCTTTACAAAGTTGCTAGAATGAAGGTGGTGTAGAAGGAAATATGATACTCACTATATGACATTATGATTAATGAAGACCAGGTACATGGTTAGGCAAAATACAAGCTTAACTAACAGCACCTGTATTTCTCTAATACATGGTTAACCTCAATATTGATCTTGTATAAATTCAGTCATAATTCATTTAAACTTATGGAAGTCAAATATGGACAAAATACAGTCTGGAAAAGTTGGAACTACTTCATATTTATTATGGCTGTGTCAGCGAAGGATTGTGGTGGGTCTTTTCAGAGGTGGTTGGCCTGTGTTAAGTCATTTCAGTTTATTTGCTAAAAATATAGAAATGAAAATTGACTTCTGATGAATAAAGGGATATTTAAGGTTAGCACTGCTTCCTAAGATATAATAACAACAGCTGCATGACTACACTCGCAGAGACTAAGGTAAAAGGTTATTACTCTTTTGCTCATGATGTCTGAAGCAGTCTGTTCATGCTACATTGATGTAAGTTTAACACTTTTGAAGAAATGGAGACTTTAGATTTAAAGGATCTATTATTTTAGGTGTAGATGTCTTCTGATAAAAAATCAGCAAAAACTAAAATGTATGCATGGCAGCAAAACTATATGATTTTATGTTGGCAGTGACTTACTGTCTGGGCTAGGACCAGTGCAGCAAATGTGAGCACTTTACTAGCGGTGACTAAAATATTCATGCATCTGCACGCCCATCTGCTCTAGGTATTTCACAGTTGCATTAGAGAGGATAACTAGCACTAACCTACAGTGACTGGAATAATGTGAGCTATTTAGAGGACTGTGACAGATCTTCATGTATCTATCATGTCCGTGAATACCATAACTCTCCTTCTGTCCTTTGCACCCTATAAGTCTTTCAGAAAAAAAAAATGTCAGAATATACATCTGAAGTTAAAGCTGAACATCTCATGAAGTAAATAATATGTCCCGTATTTTGTTCACTGTAGTGGTTAATCCATACTGATCACATGAGCAAGTAAGGACTGGTCCTATCGGAGGAATGCAAATAAGGCAAAGAGTACTGTAACATCCTTCTTATTGTAAATTCAGGTACAAAAGTAACAGAGCGCTGCCATGTTAGTGTACTTTTCCATTACTTTAACATGTGATACATCTCTCTCACTCTCTCTCTGTAACAATTCCATGATGTTAATATACAGTCACAGAAGCAAAGGCAAAACAGCTGCTAGTACTGCCACAAAACTGATGCACAACACGTCTGTCGATTTTGTGTTGGGACACAAATAAATAAGTTTGCATGGGTTCTGTTCAAGCAGCTTTATTATATACAAACACATTACTATCACTGACTATTGACTGTAATTTAAGTAATTTATATACAATTAATGACTATGATCATGCATGCTCACTCCCTGACTGCACCTTCAAAATGGTACTTGGGAAATGCATGTGTGTGGGTTATATATGTGCATGCATGCTTCTTAAAGATATAAGCACACACTTTATACTATGATCTAAAACCTCTTTTCTTGTTTTTGGATTGGTTCAGTAAGGGAAGCTTGTCTGTCTGGGCCATCTATCATATTAAGAGATAGACACCCATCCTCTCAAAATAAACAGTGGCATTACTTTAGTGATTCACTTTAAGTCCATACAATAGTGTTGTGATATTTTAACAGATTTATGACCACTAACTCTTTCTATCTTTCTTTCTTTCTTTCTTTCTTTCTTTCTTTCTTTCTTTCTTTCTTTCTTTCTTTCTTTCTTCCTTTCTTGGGATTCAGTGACGTCAATTGTCAATGCTTATGGGCTACAGAGACAGAAACTGATTACAGGGTACATAACCACTTTTTCTTTGAGCATTCCATCTGAAAGGGAAAACAGAAACATCCATTCTGACTTTTTCTTTTCAGTCGGGTGGTATAGCTTGACAGAAACATCTATCCCTTTTTCTATAGTAGGACTGGGATATCTGCCTTCTCATCATATAAAGTCCCATGCACTGTAGGTGTTACAGACCTTTAAGAGATATTTTGGTTATAGACTAAATGAGACAGACACTCATGGGTTAAGCATTCTTCTCTGTAGACACAGGACTATAGCTGTCTGTATTATAGAATCTGTTAAACTGCTCAACTAATAAAACCATTTTAGACTGTGCTTTTTGTAGTTTTTCCTATTGTTCATTCAGTAAATGGAGGGACCAGATCTAATGTTTCATACAGAGAGATTTCAGCAAGCACACTAAGAGACTGACAGGGTATAATTTCCTGGCTGAGCTAGTTAAAAGAAGGGAAGAATATTTTCAATGAGGCAGAGATCTTCTACATTTTTTCTGCTGAGTTTGATGCTATACATGTTGTAAGGATATTCCAAATCTAGGGCAGTTCTATCCTCTTTGCTCTGCTATGTCTGATGCTGTACTGATTGTAAATGTGCTCCTTAACTGTAGGGCTGGGATATCAAGTGGTCAATAAAATGTATTTCTGTAATAGGCTGCCAGACCAATAGTGGCTGTAGGACTAAAGAGCAGGGAATATTTGCCTTCCTTGTAGAAGTAACAACCTACTGTAATTGTGTCAATTTAGTGAGGGCAGTAAAGAATTTAGCCATGGTGGCGATAACTGTTGTCTGCACAATTATTTAAATCTGCCCAAAGGGAAAGTCAGGACATTCAATGACAAATGAACTGTGTCACTAGCAGGCATTTTAACTTAATAAGGGTGGAAGAAAACAGCAGCAGGATTAGGAATATTACTAGTCATGCTTAACAAGGCATTAGTGAAGTTAATGGCATCAACTCTAATCATGGAGACAAACAGCAGGATTAGGAATATTACTAGTCATGCTTAACAAGGCGTTAGTGAAGTTAATGGCATCAACTCTAATCATGGAGACAAACAGCAGGATTAGGAATATTACTAGTCATGCTTATCAAGGCGTTAGTGAAGTTAATGGAGTCAACTCTAATCATGGAGACAAACAGCAGGATTAGGAATATTACTAGTCATGCTTATCAAGGCGTTAGTGAAGTTAATGATGTCAACTCTAATCATGGAGACAAACAGCAGGATTAGGAATATTACTAGTCATGCTTAACAAGGCGTTAGTGAAGTTAATGGCGTCAACTCTAATCATGGAGACAAACAGCAGGATTAGGAATATTACTAGTCACGCTTAACAAGGCGTTAGTGAAGTTAATGGCATCAACTCTAATCATGGAGACAAACAGCAAGATTAGGAATATTACTAGTCATGCTTATCAAGGCGTTAGTGAAGTTAATGGAGTCAACTCTAATCATGGAGACAAACAGCAGGATTAGGAATATTACTAGTCATGCTTAACAAGGTGTTAGTGAAGTTAATGATGTCAACTCTAATCATGGAGACAAACAGCAGGATTAGGAATATTACTAGTCATGCTTAACAAGGCGTTAGTGAAGTTAATGGCGTCAACTCTAATCATGGAGACAAACAGCATGATTAGGAATATTACTAGTCACGCTTAACAAGGCGTTAGTGAAGTTAATGGCATCAACTCTAATCATGGAGACAAACAGCAGGATTAGGAATATTACTAGTCATGCTTATCAAGACGTTAGTGAAGTTAATGGTGTCAACTCTAATCATGGAGACAAACAGCAGGATTAGGAATATTACTAGTCATGCTTATCAAGGCGTTAGTGAAGTTAATGGTGTCAACTCTAATCATGGAGACAAACAGCAGGATTAGGAATATTACTAGTCATGCTTATCAAGGCATTAGTGAAGTTAATGGTGTCAACTCTAATCATGGAGACAAACAGCAGGATTAGGAATATTACTAGTCATGCTTATCAAGGCGTTAGTGAAGTTAATGGTGTCAACTCTAATCATGGAGACAAACAGCAGGATTAGGAATATTACTAGTCATGCTTATCAAGGCATTAGTGAAGTTAATGGTGTCAACTCTAATCATGGAGACAAACAGCAGGATTAGGAATATTACTAGTCATGCTTATCAAGGTGTTAGTGAAGTTAATGGTGTCAACTCTAATCATGGAGACAAACTGCAGGATTAGGAATATTACTAGTCATGCTTAACAAGGTGTTAGTGAAGTTAATGGTGTCAACTCTAAACATGGAGACAAACAGCAGAATTAGGAATATTACTAGTCATGCTTATCAAGGTGTTAGTGAAGTTAATGGTGTCAACTCTAATCATGGAGACAAACAGCAGGATTAGGAATATTACTAGCCATGCTTATCAAGGCGTTAGTGAAGTTAATGGTGTCAACTCTAATCATGGAGACAAACAGCAGGATTAGGAATATTACTAGTCATGCTTATCAAGGCATTAGTGAAGTTAATGGTGTCAACTCTAATCATGGAGACAAACAGCAGCATTAGGAATATTACTAGTCATGCTTATCAAGGGGTTAGTGAAGTTAATGGTGTCAACTCTAATCATGGAGACAAACAGCAGGATTAGGAATATTACTAGTCATGCTTATCAAGGCATTAGTGAAGTTAATGGTGTCAACTCTAATCATGGAGACAAACAGCAGGATTAGGAATATTACTAGTCACGCTTAACAAGGCGTTAGTGAAGTTAATGGCATCAACTCTAATCATGGAGACAAACAGCAGGATTAGGAATATTACTAGTCATGCTTATCAAGGCGTTAGTGAAGTTAATGGAGTCAACTCTAATCATGGAGACAAACAGCAGGATTAGGAATATTACTAGTCATGCTTATCAAGGTGTTAGTGAAGTTAATGATGTCAACTCTAATCATGGAGACAAACAGCAGGATTAGGAATATTACTAGTCATGCTTAACAAGGCGTTAGTGAAGTTAATGGCGTCAACTCTAATCATGGAGACAAACAGCAGGATTAGGAATATTACTTGTCATGCTTATCAAGACGTTAGTGAAGTTAATGGTGTCAGCTCTAATCATGGAGACAAACAGCAGGATTAGGAATATTACTAGTCATGCTTATCAAGGCATTAGTGAAGGTAATGGTGTCAACTCTAATCATGGAGACAAACAGCAGGATTAGGAATATTACTAGTCATGCTTATTAAGGCGTTAGTGAAGTTAATGGTGTCAACTCTAATCATGGAGACAAACAGCAGGATTAGGAATATTACTAGTCATGCTTATCAAGGCATTAGTGAAGTTAATGGTGTCAACTCTAATCATGGAGACAAACAGCAGGATTAGGAATATTACTAGTCATGCTTATCAAGGTGTTAGTGAAGTTAATGGTGTCAACTCTAATCATGGAGACAAACTGCAGGATTAGGAATATTACTAGTCATGCTTAACAAGGTGTTAGTGAAGTTAATGGTGTCAACTCTAATCATGGAGACAAACAGCAGAATTAGGAATATTACTAGTCATGCTTATCAAGGCGTTAGTGAAGTTAATGGTGTCAACTCTAATCATGGAGACAAACAGCAGCATTAGGAATATTACTAGTCATGCTTATCAAGGGGTTAGTGAAGTTAATGGTGTCAACTCTAATCATGGAGACAAACAGCAGGATTAGGAATATTACTAGTCATGCTTATCAAGGCATTAGTGAAGTTAATGGTGTCAACTCTAATCATGGAGACAAACTTAGACGGACATAAAAATGTTCATAAAACGGCAAATCTGCATTATATACATGAGGCAAAAATATGCTCGGCAAAGAAAAAAAAAGAGAATTATCAGCAATGTCTAGGGACTTATCAGTATAGATGCATTTACTAATGTCTTTTGTTGGAAAACAATACCAGGATATTATGTCAATAAGGGGGAAGTTATAAATGGGTATGTAAATATATCATTCTGCATTATTTAAAAGAAGAGATTAGAAGGTAGCCATTTACCCAGGGATTCATTAACATCATGTTTATACCATGCTCAGGTAAGCATGATTGATGTCAGTTGCTCAATAATTAGTAATGCTAACATAATATAAATGCAGCCAAGACATGTGACATGATGAAGAGCAACACCTCGAGTTTGATGCATAAGCTCATGGCCACATCATGGTAAGCAACTGCACAGCCATATGCATGTGCACAATGTAATCAAATGAGTTTACATGGCAAACTCCATAATCTGAAGAAAATGTACACCCACTGAACAGCTTCAGATGAGTACAACAAGAAACCATAAATAAGGAAAAGCCTATTAACAGACAATGAAAATTGATAATGTACATTTCACTGACTGAAATCATGGAAATGTTGAACAGTACTTTCAATGTGATTAACATAAACAAATGGTCGTGAAAATGTTCAGCATTAAAAACTGCTGCAAGACAATATGGTTAGATACGACACTTTGAATTATACATGGCACACCTGGATACTGGACAAATACACAAATAATGTGGAGACAAACACACAAAGTTAGGGACAACTTATAACTAGTGCTCCTATACATTGTGAAAGTGGATAGAATAACACTTTCGGCTGTAATATGCATGTTCTGAAGGGTATGAAGTTAGACACAGCAAAGGTTTGAAATTAGTTACTGCAGTCCTGAAGGACATGACAGATAACCAGAAATGTCAGGAGGAACAGTGTATAAGTTTTCATGATGCATTAAGTAAACAAGCCGTGAAACTCATAACAGTTGAGAATTATTTATGCAGGAGATGTGGGCTAGACCAGTAAACCAGTATTGTAATGTAACAACACTTACATAACTAACAACAACGAAGCATGAGCTGTGCACCCATAATAAACCATAAAGACGGGTTAGAAATGGAAGATGGTTTATCCCAATCTGCGTCAGTGCAGTACTATAATCCACATGCCACTGTAACCATTGTGCTATGTTAATGTGAGACAGCACAGACATCATAGTGCAAGGGGTCATAAGACAACAATCACTGAAATGTTTCATATGTGCAGGCTGATTGAAATAAAAAAGATCAGATAACAGATCTCAAGAGAAGTTAATTGAGTGCTGCAACACAACAAATTTGCTATACATATGCCTTAACAAGAGTAATCAGTGAAGCAGTTATGATGCAAGTCACCCCAGAATATAGCACAGATCCTTGCAAATATATATGAATTACATACATAATCATTCCTAACACATATCCCACAAATGACCATTACACTAGGACAACTTGTGGTACTGGTTGCCCCATTTAACAAAAAAAAAAAAAAAAATGCATTGTCTTTAATATTAGCTAAAAAAGTTGACAAATACTTAAAAACCGTCAACTTTCTGACTTTTGTTTTGCTCCTGCTGCTGAGAACTCTGCACATGCAAGTGAGCAAAGTTCTGAGGATATGTAAAAAAAATCATCTTAATCTGCTTACCAAGCTGATTTTTAGCAAATGCTCATTCATCGACCCCTTTTAAGCGAAAGCTTGCAATCCCGAACACCCAGAACAGCGATTTTTTTCACATGGCAAAAAAATCGCTGGGCTGGTTTTGGGAGTTCGCCATTTCCTCCACTGTAGTGCAATCTCAGAGTTGGTATATTTAAGTAGGGGAGGTGTGGGGGGGCACAGCCCCCCACACTGTATAATGTTTTAATTTTTTTTATTTTTTTATTTTTTTGTGGACCAGCGATTTTTTTTCCCTGGGAAAAAAATCGCTGTTCCAGGTGTTCGAAATTTTAAGCTTTCACTTAAAAATGGTCGATGGATTAGTGTTTGCTTTTCTAAGCATTTGTTAATTCAATATAGAACCACATACACATATATATATATCGGTTCCCTTCTGATAGTCGACCTTTTAAAAGCTCGACTTTCATATGGCCGAGATCATATGATAAAGTTTATAAAAGCTTAACTGATGTGAATGGAGATCTCCATACTGCACAGAATGGGAAGATTTTCCATTTCCGCAATGTAGTGCAATCTCTGAGTTGGTAGCAGGGGGGAGGGGGGAGCGCAAGGTGGCTTGCCCCCTGCTAGACACATTTAGTTTTTTATTTTGTTTTTTGTGTGTGGTTTTTTTTTACATGGTTGATGTGTCAAATGTTCGATTAAATGGTCTCGTCCATATGAAAGTTGAACATTTGAGATGTCGATCATGTAAAGTAGACCTTTATGTGTGTATGTAAATGTATATATATATATATATATATATATATATATATATATATATATATATATATATCTGTGTGTGTGTGTGTGTGTACATATTTGTTCACAAATACTCTGCCTGCTGCTGTTAGCATCAAGAATGTAAGTACTTCATTTGTGTGTGTGTGTATGTGTGTGTGTGTGTGTGTGTGTGTGTGTGTGTGTGTGTGTGTGTGTGTGTGTGTGTGTGTGTGTGTGTGTGTGTGTGTACATGTATGTATATATTTATAGGTGTGTGTACATGCTTGTGGGGGGTAGGTATTAAGTTCTCAGCTATCCCTGACTTTGCCTCACATTTTGACCTTTTTTTAATTTATGTTCTGACAAATCAGGGATGATTACAGTTGCTAAATAATGGCATATATTTAAGTTTCAGACTTAAAAGACATCTGAAAAACATATGCTAATGCAGAGCCTGTTATTCCAGCAACTTTCATAAGTATATAAATGCAATATCTCTCTATGATTTTGGTCATATTTCAACCATTACTTTTTAGTTCTTTCCTTGATTCTTAAGCTAAAGTGTTGAGGCATAAGATACAGATCACGGTGGTTGGGGCCCTATGAATTTCATGGCAAAATACAATAGAATTCTTCAGACCTATCACAGTAGAATCATGGCCAATTAGGGTTAAGTTAAAAGCATGGTAGGAAGTTAAGAAGTGAAAAAATGTATGAAAAAGCAAGATGTTCTCTATACGAATGGTGTTGTACCAGGATGATGGAGGAACAGGAGAGGGCCACTGGAAAAGTACTGGGGACTAGTGAGGAATAGGGGACATTCAGAATTTCTTTTCTAAGCCTTCTTTACACCTAAATCCTGCCTTTTTGTTTGTGGTTAGACATGTGAGGTGTATATAGTCAGTAAAGTAGCTATAACAAGTGGATGCATACTGAGGTGCTTTGTGGATGGAAATGAATGACTACATCTGTTGTTGGATCACAGATATAGGTCAATGACCCGCTGTAATAGAGTCCCACCCCATTTCAGTTATTCCCCACCCATTAATTTACTTTTTGCAACCCCCCCTTTGTTTTGAAGTCACCAGCTGTTATTACTGTCCAAATTGAAATGTATCACATGATATCAGTAAAAGATACAAAATTAGGGATGACATCGAAACCCTGACTTTGTCAACAATAGGCTATGTTATGGAACAGTTGTTATCTAGCAAACAAAATGCACATACCTCTGTCTGAACCATAACCCTGCTAACTAACATATTCACAAGTATTCATGCTATTTCTTCCTTTAACTCTCACTGTCTGCATATGCACAATGTCTTCTTGACACTAATGCTGGGTCTGTTTTGCCTCTTTTATTTATTTTTTTAACTTTTTATTTGCCTCCTTTATTTTTATACATCTTTTTCTTCAACAGTTAACCTTAGTATTGTTTGTTATATTTCACTCAGTCACGGACTGCACCTCCCATCAAAGACTGCAACAAAGTAAATACAACAGCTAGCCCTGCAAAACCTTACAGACTTGACTTTTAAGTCAGGGTAAAGGGAATTTACATGTTCATTCTATTATCATCTTAGTCATACTCTGTTCAAAATTATTTCAAGTTTAATGTCTGTTGTCTGCTTGGCCAGTGCTTAGTGGTCTGCTTTTTGGTCGTTTTTTTCTTTTTTTTTTCAGAGGTAAATTCAAAATAGCCTCCACTGCCCCTCTGCACATTATTGTTCCCCTCCATTTCCCTCTATAATGTAGTAAACTATATCTTACTCTAGCTGACAACCTGCACTTTCTTACTTGCTCTTTCCAGCAACTGCATTTGTGAATATAGCTCTTTGTACAGGCAGTTCTGTGTTGGTTTGCTTTTATCCCTTCCCCATGCTCTGAAAATTCACTGATAACTATTTACTCTATTACTGCTGTGTCTTTGCACCCTTATTTTTATTCTACTACTTTTAATACTATACAGTATAAGATTTACTTTTTTTGCATTTACACTACTAACTAGCCTTAGTTATTTACATGCCAACTCTTGCAGTCCCAATTCCATTGATTGTTTTTGTAAATGCATTGGTCCTGAGGGGCTGGAATTTACTCCATTCACCCTCACTACACTTGAGCTTACTGCACTCCCCTGCACTAATCCCACTTCCTGCCCACCCCCACAAAACTACATTTCTACTTCTTTAAGCTCACTCCATACCCACAACCAATCATGCACGTCATAGACACTCTATTTGTTCCTCATTGTTATACATAGATTTGTTACAGCCGAACCAGTCATGCAGATCATAGTGCCCAATTTGTTCCTTATTGTTATATATAGATATGTTACATCACAGTCAGTCATGCACATCATAGACACACGATTTGTCCCTCATTGTTAAGATATTGTATGTTACATTACAACCAGTCATGGACATCATAGACTCCCTATTTGTCCCTCATTGTTATACAAAGATATTGTATGTTACATCACAACCAATCATGGACATCATAGACTCCCTATTTGTCCCTCATTGTTATACAAAGATATTGTATGTTACATCACAACCAATCACGGACATCACAGACTCCCTATTTGTCCCTCATTGTTATACAAAGATATTGTATGTTACATTACAACCAATCATGGACATCATAGACACCCTATTTGTTCTTCCTTATCATACATAGATATGTTACATCACACCACTATTTTTGGTCCTTCCCTCTTCAGTCTACATTTTTTCATCTCTCTACTTTTCTATCACTCACCTCATTTTAAACAATACCTTAATTCATTCTACTAGACACCCCTTATTAAATTCTTCTACCCTACTTTTTCTTTATTATTGTGCCACTATGCTGTTCCTTCAATTACTATCTTTATTCCTACTATCTATCCTTGCCCATCCCACATCTTATCACACTAAATTGTTCTCCAACCTCACTGTCATCTCCAGAGCACTACAACATATTGATCAATAGCTCACTGGCTTTGTAGGGTCATTACAAGGTTTCTGTAATAGTAAGAGTTCATTTATATGCCTATACTGTGGAAGAAATCCTTTATTCATGGCTGCACAAAAAAGTATATGTAAGTCATAGTTCTTTGTTGGATTATTTTTAAAGTCAGTAGGAAACTTTTTGGTACCTGAGGCCTTTCCTGACTTCACATTGTAAATAGATTCTTGAACCTCCTAAATTTGAATAAAACTATCTTAGTCTTTTTTATTTCTACAGAGATTGTGCATATTTACTGATATTGATGGATTAAATTGAAGTTTGAGTGGCTTTTTATGGCCGAAATATTCTGAAACCATGAATTCCATCATTATTGTTTCATACATTTTGATTTACTGTGGTGGTGGTGCTGCGGTAGCGTTGTTGCCTCATAGCAAGATGTTGTCCCGTTCGATTCTCAGCTAGAGCGTCTTCTGTGTGGAGGCATACGTGAATGGGGTGTGCCTTCGTTGAAGGTTGTGCATCAGGGCTGGTAACCCGATACGTAAAAATCTACTACCAATCATTAGTGGACCAGAGTTCCGCTGTGGCGACCCGAAAGACACAAACAAACATTTTGATTTACTGCTTGCTAGAAAAAAATTTTCACAATTATATATTTGAAGCAAACAGTAACAAGTGGTGCTGTATTATACAAAGAATATAATTTAATACAATCAAGAAGGTGAATCAAAGAACATATGCATGTATGCAAGGTCCTAAAAAATGTGTGCAAGGGGTCTATGGTTTGAAAACAACTCAAAAGATAAACTTAATCTGTCACTAGGCAGAAACATTTTCTTTGAATGTGGGTTTCAATGTAATTTCAAGGACAGAGAAGCATAGTGTTTACGCTAAATCTTTTTTCATTCTGAGATTGTATTGTTTTATTTAGCAAATGGCTATCAGTGTTTGCTATACAATTTGAAATAACAGTTTTAAATGAAATCCAAACATCTGAAATCATTCTAGAAGTAAAGAAGAAAATAGTGTGCACACTGAAAAGTTTGAACACGTTTATGATAATTGAGAAGAAATAGTCAAGCAATGGGGACACTGGAATGACTGTGTGTGTGTGGGGGGGCGCTGCTGCTTGGGGCAGCAATCCATTACCCTGTCTATGGCCCCATTTGACCATGATCCAGCTTTGTGTGTGGTATAAACTATAGCAACTGCTGAGTTCAGTTTAAAAGAAGAAAACCAGATGACCTTTTCTATTTATCCAGAATAAATTTGCAAGAAACTAGTGATAATTGTTTCACAAAATCATTTTCTTCAGTCATTGCACTCTTCTTACTGTTCCTGTTGCTTCAAACTGCCATTCATTTTTTCATATATGTTTTCATGGTGTAGTGGAGATGCAGGGTACATAACTGCAGTAAAAATTATATTTTGTTATCAGAATGTGGCATATCTCTCACTCTTACATATTTATCCTTTTTCAGACTAGGTTTCCTTTTCTGACTATTGCAGATTCTGCCACTTTAATACTGCTCAGATACCTTGATAAAACAGGATTCATTCACCAATATTTCATCAGTGGATCAAAAAACACATTTTGAATTGTGTGTCTAGTTTGTAATGTGATTGCAGGACCTCACAAACATCTGGAAAGCAGTGACATCTATGTCATCATTACTGTGTTGCCATAAATAAAGATGCTACCTTAGCTGTAAAAAAGTGAATGTTTTCAACAGGCATCAGAAGCTTCCCACTGTATAATTCAGACAATATGAGCAGCCTGCAATTTACTGGGTGTTAAGTGAAATAATGTGCTGTTGAATTTATAGCATCAGAGGTATGGCCTGTTACACAGTGAAACATTAAAGCAACAAGGTCAGAAAGTCATAGTCAGTAAGCTCTTTCTTCTAGTACCATAACGGAGCTTCAAGGGAAAATCCTGTTACTAACACATTATCAACAACACTGAGGGTCACACACTCAAATGGTCTGACCTCATAAATAAGAATTAGTTAAGGTTTTGAACTAAGAAGATGGATATTTTGAGTAAGTTTTACAGATGCCCATAACTTGAAAGCAACCGAGTTGCTTAACTTTTTTGAGCTCACAGACCTCTGTCTTTTGAAGCAAACCATAGTGTTTTGAATGAATTATCAGATTACGACAATTAAAAAAATATTACTCCATGGTCATTGGGTATGTTCAAGTGAGTCTGCAGTGGACATGTTAAAATACATCCAGTCATAGTGAATTCTAATCAAGAAAATGGAGCTAAAAGAAGGAGCACTTAATTCCATCATCACTGCTTATTATTTTCCCCATGTATAGTAAAAGTTGTATTTATTTCATCAAGTTGGCACAACAGCTCTATTAGACATTGTTCATACTGTATTAGACATACCGAAGAAAACAAAAATATAAAAGGAAACAAATGCTAGAAAATATGCTTCATTTGCTATGGATGAAGAGCAGACCATCCATACTTTTCTATTTAACTGACTTGACTTAATGACAACATTTACTGAAAAAATCCACATTTTCTCTCTTGACATATCCTTTCTTAACAGGAATTAGTTGAATGCGGTTCTGTACAGACTTTATTTGCCCTGCTTTTGCAGTCTTAGTCATCTTCCTCATCATAAAAAAAATTACTCAGCTAGGGCAGGATTATTCTTTGGCTATAGCCTTGAAATTTCTTTCATAACAGGCTACAGATATCTAAAATAAGTTTGAGATAATGACATAGGTAGAGTTACCTAATTAAGGAAATACCTGTTTCCATTTCAGGGATGAGGAAAGCATTATTTAAAATGTCAGTCCTGACACAACTGTTGCATTGTGTCAAAATGTAAAACACCTTACTTTCAGGGTAAACTATTGACATTTACTCGGAAAAATGACATTAATCCCATGTGACTTTAGCTAAATGAAAGAATTAAACACACACCTTAAGGAAAGAACAAAGTTACATTTTTTATACAGCTGACATGTTTTGCATTTATTATGTTCCCATTACATTACTTTTGACATATCTGAAGTTTTTTTTTTTAACTTACACTGTACTCACATTTTTAAAAAGTTATTTTTTGTTTCCAGAGCAACTTACCTCAACCATCTATGTCTTACCATTTAACCATGCAGCAACCCATTTCCTCCCTTTTGGTCATTCCTCCATCCCCTCTACCTTTCCTATCAAGCTCCTATGGGAGACTGAATCAAAGGCCTTGCTGTGGTTCAGGAATGCCACAGCTAATGTTACTCCCTTATCAAGCTCACTTGTAACCAAATATAAAACTTGACTGGTTTTGGTTAACAACTCCCTCTGATCGGTGAATTTGTCTAGGAATGCTACCTGTCTTCTCTTCAGAATTATGGCCATGATTTTCTTTGCCACAGATGCTAACCTAAGACACCCAAGCTGTTCAGATTTTCTTACCTGGTGTTCTCTATCACTGAGCCACTTTTTCTTTAGTTAGTGATCAATTTAAGTTCTTATTCAAGTGGTTGGCAGTAGAATGGCCTGATGCCTGAGTATTCATGTCCCTTGTGCTTTATCATTTGCAAGGTCTGGCAGTGCCTGTTCCTTCTTCTACCTTCTTTTCTATCCTACTGTCTAACTTCTGCTCCTCTCTATTTGCTCTGTCTTCATCCTAGCATGACACCCCCATATACTCCTTTGAGAGGTCTTCTGTGATCTACCTCTTGCCATTAAGTAGCCTGGCTATGTCTTATGGCTGTTGCCAGATCTGCCTCTCCATTTCTTTCCTTCTGCTATCCCCTTATAAAGCCTTTGTTCCATTAGCTGATTTCTTCTGCCATATCCCTTTCAACATGGACCTTCGATGCATCAACATATTTGTTCTCCTTCTGCTGACTTCTTAGTTTTCTGCCTTATCATCATTCCAACCCTGTATTTTTCACCAGATGTAAGCTGTATTTTATTTTAAAGCTGTACATCTTTATTTATATATCTTCACACAACATACATTTTGGCGCAATGCTCATGCATGGTAGAAAACACCCCCCTCCTTCCTCTTTCCTCTAAATAGCGTCCATTTTAATTCTAGATCCTTACCTAGTGTTTCTAATAACAATGTTATTATATGGTGTAGTGGAGATGCAGGGTACATAACTTTTTTTTCTCACTCTTACACATTTATCCTTTTTCAGACTAGGTTTCCTTTTCTGACTATTGCAGATTCTGCCACTTTAATACTGCTCAGATACCTTGATAAAACAGGATTCATTCACCAATATTTCATCAGTGAATCAAAAAACACATTTTGAATTGTGTGTCTAGTTTGTAATGTGATTGCAGGACCTCACAAACATCTGGAAAGCAGTGACATCTATGTCATCATTACTGTGTTGCCATAAATAAAGATGCTACCTTAGCTGTAAAAAAGTGAATGTTTTCAACAGGCATCAGAAGCTTCCCACTGTATAATTCAGACAATATGAGCAGCCTGCAATTTACTAGGTGTTAAGTGAAATAATGTGCTGTTGAATTTATAGCATCAGAGGTATGGCCTGTTACACAGTGAAACATTAAAGCAACAAGGTCAGAAAGTCATAGTCAGTAAGCTCTTTCTTCTAGTACCATAACGGAGCTTCAAGGGAAAATCCTGTTACTAACACATTATCAACAACACTGAGGGTCACACACTCAAATGGTCTGACCTCATAAATACGAATTAGTTAAGGTTTTGAACTAAGAAGATGGATATTTTGAGTAAGTTTTACAGATGCCCATAACTTGAAAGCAACCGAGTTGCTTAACTTTTTGAGCTCACAGACCTCTGTCTTTTGAAGCAAACCATAGTGTTTTGAATGAATTATCAGATTACGACAATTAAAAAAATATTACTCCATGGTCATTGGGTATGTTCAAGTGAGTCTGCAGTGGACATGTTAAAATACATCCAGTCATAGTGAATTCTAATCAAGAAAATGGAGCTAAAAGAAGGAGCACTTAATTCCATCATCACTGCTTATTATTTTCCCCATGTATAGTAAAGTTGTATTTATTTCATCAAGTTGGCACAACAGCTCTATTAGACATTGTTCAAACTGTATTAGACATACGAAGAAAACAAAAATATAAAAGGAAACAAATGCTAGAAAATATGCTTCATTTGCTATGGATGAAGAGCAGACCATCCATACTTTTCTATTTAACTGACTTGACTTAATGACAACATTTACTGAAAAATCCACATTTTCTCTCTTGACATATCCTTTCTTAACAGGAATTAGTTGAATGCGGTTCTGTACAGACTTTATTTGCCCTGCTTTTGCAGTCTTAGTCATCTTCCTCATCATAAAAAAAATTACTCAGCTAGGGCAGGATTATTCTTTGGCTATAGCCTTGAAATTTCTTTCATAACAGGCTACAGATATCTAAAATAAGTTTGAGATAATGACATAGGTAGAGTTACCTAATTAAGGAAATACCTGTTTCCATTTCAGGGATGAGGAAAGCATTATTTAAAATGTCAGTCCTGACACAACTGTTGCATTGTGTCAAAATGTAAAACACCTTACTTTCAGGGTAAACTATTGACATTTACTCGGAAAAATGACATTAATCCCATGTGACTTTAGCTAAATGAAAGAATTAAACACACACCTTAAGGAAAGAACAAAGTTACATTTTTTATACAGCTGACATGTTTTGCATTTATTATGTTCCCATTACATTACTTTTGACATATCTGAAGTTTTTTTTAACTTACACTGTACTCACATTTTTAAAAAGTTATTTTTTGTTTCCAGAGCAACTTACCTCAACCATCTATGTCTTACCATTTAACCATGCAGCAACCCATTTCCTCCCTTTTGGTCATTCCTCCATCCCCTCTACCTTTCCTATCAAGCTCCTATGGGAGACTGAATCAAAGGCCTTGCTGTGGTTCAGGAATGCCACAGCTAATGTTACTCCCTTATCAAGCTCACTTGTAACCAAATATAAAACTTGACTGGTTTTGGTTAACAACTCCCTCTGATCGGTGAATTTGTCTAGGGATGCTACCTGTCTTCTCTTCAGAATTATGGCCATGATTTTCTTTGCCACAGATGCTAACCTAAGACACCCAAGCTGTTCAGATTTTCTTACCTGGTGTTCTCTATCACTGAGCCACTTTTTCTTTAGTTAGTGATCAATTTAAGTTCTTATTCAAGTGGTTGGCAGTAGAATGGCCTGATGCCTGAGTATTCATGTCCCTTGTGCTTTATCATTTGCAAGGTCTGGCAGTGCCTGTTCCTTCTTCTACCTTCTTTTCTATCCTACTGTCTAACTTCTGCTCCTCTCTATTTGCTCTGTCTTCATCCTAGCATGACACCCCCATATACTCCTTTGAGAGGTCTTCTGTGATCTACCTCTTGCCATTAAGTAGCCTGGCTATGTCTTATGGCTGTTGCCAGATCTGCCTCTCCATTTCTTTCCTTCTGCTATCCCCTTATAAAGCCTTTGTTCCATTAGCTGATTTCTTCTGCCATATCCCTTTCAACATGGACCTTCGATGCATCAACATATTTGTTCTCCTTCTGCTGACTTCTTAGTTTTCTGCCTTATCATCATTCCAACCCTGTATTTTTCACCAGATGTAAGCTGTATTTTATTTTAAAGCTGTACATCTTTATTTATATATCTTCACACAACATACATTTTGGTGCAATGCTCATGCATGGTAGAAAACACCCCCCTCCTTCCTCTTTCCTCTAAATAGCGTCCATTTTAATTCTAGATCCTTACCTAGTGTTTCTAATAACAATGTTATTATATCCCCACCTGTCTTCCATCTTTTCCCCCTTTCCCAAACCATTATCTTCCAACCTGTGTCCACCACTTTCATAACATTTGCTGTTTAGGCTTTATATTTTGATCTAATTTCTAGACCCACATTTTTATGTAGGCACTATGGCATTTTCATCTTTTTACCCATTTAGTGACTTCCTCATGTACTGAACATGGCATGGCTACTTCAACCCTGACACATTCCCATAGCTTGTTTATTCCTTCAGTCTATCTCAAATTTCTTAGCTCGTTCTTTACCCTTTCTGTTATCTCGACATAATTCACTGCTCAAAATCCCACATCATCACCTTTTCATTTGTATTCTTTCCCAGAAGACTCTTCAACACTTGGAAACATGATCACTGTTGGCTAATAATATCCTTGTTTGGACTTGACTGACCCACCTCCCCTTTGCCATCTGGAATCCTATTCCTTCTAGTACAGTTCTGTACTACCTGACTTGACTGCCCCCCCCCCACCCCTTTGCCATGGATAGGACCACATCTGGAATTCTAGTCCTTCTTGTACAGTTCTGTACTACCTGGCTGAACCCTCAAGGTCCACGACATCATTCAGTTTCTGTTCCTTGTCGATCCCGTAAATGAAAGCAATCACTAACACCTATTTTCTTTATATTTTGAATCATCTGCACAACTTGTAACCTACAAATGCATCAATCATTTTGAATCTTTGTGCACCATGACAAGTAGCTTGTCATGTGTTGATTTGGTTTTACAGCCATTTCTAAGGACTGTTAGACTCAGGGCAAGGTTGTACTTACCAATCAATGAGTTTGGGATGTGTAATCTTGTAGCATTTGTTTTTAACATAGCTCAAAAACGTAAAAATCAGTTTGCTTTGCTGCGCTTGTGAATAGTTGACGCCTAATACCTACTCAGAGGCATGTAATAACAAATGCATTTTGATAAAAAAGTTTAATGCCTGTGCAAAATATCTTTATTAGTTACATATCTTTGTTAATGCTCTGGAAGATTACCCCTCAGTCTTACAGCATATTACACATCATTGGTCACTTAATGCTCTGGAAGATTACCCCTCAGTCTTACAGCATATTACATATCATTGGTCACTTAATGCTCTGGAAGACTACCCCTCAGTCTTACAGCATATTACATATCATTGGTCACTTAATGCTCTGGAAGACTACCCCTCAGTCTTACAGCATAGATGCATATAGCAAACTCAGATGTATTCTGTAAGGCTTTTCTATTTATTTAACATTTGTTTATCAGGAAAGTCTGACTTGGAACAAAGCCAATTTTCAACGGAGGCCTGGGGAAAAATGCTCCAGATGCATGTCTTTGAAACATGGGAGGAAACCCACACAAACGCAAGGAGGACATGCAGATTGCACACAGAAGGCACCCCAGCCAAGAATCGAACCAGAAAAACTTTTGCTGTGAGGTGACAATGCTACTACTGCACCACTGTGCCAATAAACGTCAAAAGCTTTGAAAAAAGGTTTGGTCTAGTCACCCAGGAATGACTCCATTTATTGTTTTGTGTTACCCATGGCTGCTCTCAACTCTGATGTCTTTGTTTCCACAGAGATAATTTGCTAACATTGTCAAATTAGCTAAACCAAATGGAGTTTAAAACTAGTTACTGGGCTGGCTTTATCCTGCCTCTCTCCTCCAACCGCTATATACATTATTTTTCTTTTTTTTACTCCTGGCTATAATATTTTTTCCAGTGATGTGATCTTGTCTCAACTTTCTTCTGAAAAGTAGTGATAAGGCTATAAAGCTCTGGGCTGAAAGTAAAAAAAAAAAAAAAAGATTGTTATTCTCAAAGGGAAGGCAAGACCTTATTGCTCTTATAGTTTCTACAACCAACAGCTCACTCAAGGGACATGGGGATCTATGCAAAGCAAACTCACCCGGGCTCACACATATAACTAGGGTAACTGTTTTTTATTCAGATGTATCATCAATAACCCTACTTGCATTTTTTTGGTATGTGGAATGAAGTGGGAAACCCCAATAAAAATCACCAGGGATACAATCAAGATATGCAAACTCTGCAGAAAAGATACTGATATCAAGAACTGAACTAGGAAACCTTGAAATGCAAGGCAACAATGATAGCTTATGCATCACTGTGCTACCCGCAGTTACACTAACAAAATGGATAGTACACTGTGGTGAGAGACATTCATGCCTTGGTCCACAAGGATAGTACACTGTGGTGAGAGACATTCATACCTTGGTCCACATGGATAGTACACTGTGGTGATAGACATCCATGTCTTGGTCCAGGTGGACAGCACATTGTAGTGATAGACATTCATGCATTTGTCCACATGGATAGTATACTGTGATGACAGACATTTATTTTTTTGTAAGGCTGCACATTTTAATGCCTGAAATGCATTTAATAAAGTAATTCAGCCTCTTGCCTCTATAACGTGCAATTCAACAGATGGCCTTGCTATGCCATACTTAATGGTTAAAACCCCACAAACAAGATCAGAAGTCCTAATAATAATATATACTACCAGGACAATAACTTGCACTCTCTACAAATGTTCTAATCTAATTCATGGGAAGCAATTATTTCATCTGCTAACAATAACATCAAAAATAACTAAGAATTTTTTTGTCTTTTTGTGTGACCAAGGTCTCTACCAAAGTAGTTTATGTATCTCAATGAAAGATATCTTTCAGTTTCAGTTCTCATTTGTTTTAAACTATGGGATTTTAACATAAGTGGAATTTTCTCTCTGATCTATACTCCCACTCAGATGGAAGCTGATACTTTAGCCCGGCTTCTGATGCTATGAGTCAGAAAAGACAAAAGCACTAGGAAGCACTCATCAACTGACAGGATTAGGGTTGTCAGGTTCAACACAAATAATACACTTAGAACTATGACAGATGATTTCTGTGACCATATTGCAATCTATTTTGCATTTATCTTGACCAACCATTTTTCAGAAAAGTTACACATTTTTCTTAGCCTATTTTTGCAACAGTTAAATAACACTTCCTGGCCATAGGTACTCCATGTTCTTTGGGAAGCCAATTTTATAGTTCTAACGTGTGCAACAAACAATTAACAATTCAGTCTCAGCCAAGAAGTTTATAATTAAAGAGAACATTCTCTCTTAGTCTCCGTCTCTCTCTCTCTCTTTTCTCAGATTACTCCAGAGATTGCAAAAATACTGAAGAATTCAACTATGTATATATATATATATATATATATATATATATATATATATATATATATATATATTCTATTGTTCTCTCTCTCTCTCTCTATATATATATATATATTTATTTTTAATTATTTATTATTATTTATTTCCAGTTTGATGACCAGGGAGGTCCACTGGGCTCAAGGAGCCTGTTTTCAGTGGAATCCTGGGGAGAAAAGCTCTATATTACATAGTAAAACTAAGCAAAGTATAATAGCAAAATTCAAGGACGTACATTACATATCAGATTAGAGACAAGTTGTACATTGGTTATATAGCATCGAAAAATTGTATGATGGCAGTAAAGAAAATTCTTCCCAGAAAGGGGAGAATAAAAGGTGGAAAGTAAATTATTTACAATGTATACATTCATGATATTGACGTATTCAGAAGAGGCATTTGTATAATAGAAAAAGTTGGAGAACATGCATTGCATTTCAAATTAGAGATAAGTTGTTGTTCTTTGGTTACATAGCAACTAAAATTGTATGATGGCAGTAATGAGAAAAATTCCCAGAAAGGGGAGAATAAAAGGCAGAAAGTAAACTATTTACAATACATACATTCAAGATATTACAGTATAGATTACATTATATTCAGAATGAGGCAGTTGTTCAGGAAATCAGTATGGAGGAGAGTTACTAGTAATTTAGGTAGGGTGATCAGTATGAAGTAGAGTTACTAGTAGGCTAGGTAGGAAGAATGCAATTGCATTTCCAATTATAGGAGCGGTAGGAATGGAGCTGAGTTTTAAAGTGTTCAAAGTTTTCAGAAGTTCTTAGAGAAGGAGGGAGAGTTCCATTTTTTGGCTAAGGAAAAGAATAGGAGAAGCTGACCAGCGGGACAGTTCGGTTTGTGTACAGTGATTAGATTTTGGTGGGCGGATCTTAGAGTTCTGTGTGGGGTGTATGATTGTAAGATGTTATTTATTGCTGGGCATGTAGTTGGTTTAAATTTTAGCTTGTGGGCTGTAGTGAGTTGGAGGTAGACAATGTAGTTGATGAGTTCTAGCCAATTTAGCAGGCAGAGAGCAGCACAGTGGTGGGAGGAGGATTTGGATTTGGTGGCAAATTTTGAAATTTTGTTATAACAGATTTCCAGTTTGTAAGAGATAGAGGAAGATAGGTTGGTTAGTAGGGGAGCACCGTACAATAGTGATGGTAGTAAGTAAATAGTGGTGAGTGTTTGTCTTGTAGAAGGAGAGAGAAATTGGAAGTTTATGTACAGCATACCAAATTTTTGATGTGTTTTCTTAATATTTTGCTGAATATGGATATTGAATTTTAAGTATTCATCTATAGTAACTCCAAGAAGTTTAGCAAAAGGAATTACTTCTATGGTGGAGATTGCATGGCTGATAAATTGGAAAAAAAGTTTTTGTCGAGAGGGAGGGATTTTGAGTGAGAAAATAGTAGAATATTGCATTTGTTAGCATTTAGAGAGAGGTGGTTTTGAAGCATCCAGTTCTCAGTGGTTCAGAAGGTAGTGTGAGTTTTTGTTTGGAGCTCAGGGAGGTTAAAGGCAGAGCAGAGTAAAGCTGGGTCATCTGCATATCGTATGATCTTAGTGTTAGGAATGGTCGCATGGAAGTCATTGATAAACATATTAAACAGCATTGGACTGAGTATGGATTCCTGAGTACCCCAGTGGGGGTAGGTAGGAAGGGTGAGGTGCCATTTCTCCATTTCACAGCCTGAGATCTGTCAGACAGGTAACTTTTGAACCAGGATAGCGTGTTCTGAAAGAGATTAAGCTTAGAAAGGTGGCTCAGGAGATGGGTATGGGAGACTGTGTCAAAAGCCTTGGAGAGGTCTAGAAGAACTGCAGATAGAATTTTTCCAGAATCACGGATGTGGTTTACTATGTCTAGGAAAGAGAGAAAAGCAGTTATTGTGCTATGGCCAGGATGGAAACCATGCTGTGTTGTGGTGATGAGTTGGTTATTGGTAAAGAAAGGCATGAGCTGGAGGTGGATGCATTTTTCAAGAATTTTTGAAATAAGAGAGAGAGAATGGCTTTGGGTCAGAGGTTTGATATATTTATATATATATATATATATATATATATATATATATATATATATATATATATATGAGTGCTGCTTTTGTTGAATCTGATTAATCAGCACAGTTTCATCTACTTAACACATGGTCGACACCTGTTGACAAATGTAGCAAATCAGACAGTTCTTGGGGTTGGGGAATTTGATCTTTCACCGTAAACAATGTGATCTAAGAGTCAGAAAGTATAATTAGCAGGGGGAGTGTGGGATGTGCAAGGGGTGCAGGAGGGTTTGCCCCTTGCAAAAAAATAATGCTTCTTTTTAGCTTTGTTTAAATATTTTTGCATGCACTGAAATTGATGCTCGGTCACTGAAATTGATGCTCAGTGCATACAAGGTAGTGTGTTAAAATTAATAATATCCATCATTTGGTGTCGTCATTATTCATGTTGACAAATGTGCAATTCGATAAATGAAAAATGTAAATAAATCCATATTATATATATATATATATATATATATATATATGTATATATGTGTATATATATATATATATATATATATATATATATATACAAATATATATATCTACAAATATGTATATATAAATATGTATATACATATCAATATATATATATATATATATATATATATATATATATATATATATATATATATATATATATATATATATATATATATATATATATATATATATATATATATATGGATCTACTACTATTCACCGAAAGCACATTTCACTGAAACACATTTCACCGTGCACTTTTCACTGAAAGCACATTTCACTGAAAACACAATTCACCGAAAAACATTTCACCGAAAGTTGTAGATGGCCTTTTCCCCACTGTAGTGTGACCCTTGAGTTAGTATATATATAGCAATGGGGGGTTTGAAATATTTTGAATTATATACATGAATACATGTAATTGCAGTACATTACTGTTCTCTGACAATAATATATACATAAAATATGTGGGGGGGTTATGTCCCCCCACACCCCCCATGTGGGGGGCAGTTCCCCCCACACTCCCCCCTTACTATATATACTACCTCCAGGGTCACACTACAGTGGGGTAAAGGCAATCTACAACTTTTGGTGAAATGTGTCTCTGTGAATTGTGTTTTTGGTGAAATGAGCTTTCAGTGAAAAGTGCACTCTAATTTGATTTTTGGTTAAATGTGATTTCGGTGAATAGTAGTAGATCCATATATATGTATATATATATATATATATATATATATATATATATATATATATATATAGGTCAACTTCACTTTGCCAAAAACTCATTTGATAAAATTTCATTTCACTGAGACAAAATCACCGAAAGTTCAAATCACCGAAAACTCATTTGACCGAAACTCATTTCACCGAAGCTTACAGTGCTGCATTTCAACATGTTATATTTTACACCATACACATGCACACTTTCAACATCAATGACTAACTCTTTCCAGAACTTAAAAAACACTTACTTATCCTCTTAATCAAAACTGGACAATATAAAACCAAACTAAGTGGGGGGGGGGGGCTATGCCCCACGCACCCCCAAATGTGGGAGCTGTGCCCCCCACACCCACACTAACAATATACTGCATACTAATTCTAGGGTCGCACTAAAGTGAAATTCTACCAAATGAGTTTTTGGAAAAGTGAAATAGTATATGTATATATATATATATATATATATATATATATATATATATATATATGGATCTAGGATTATTGCTCGGAATCAGATTTACTCAAAATGTAAATGGCTGAGCACACTAAAGTGAAAGAGCATTTCTACTGAAAATGTACCTTCATGAAAGAGAAACAATACAAAGAAAAAAACATAAAAAAAATAAAATAGTCATCACGTTTATGCAAAGGAGTAAGCCCCTCTGCACCCCCCTACTTTTATATTCTCACTCCCAGATCGCACTACAGTACGGAAAAGGGAATATTCCCTTATCCCCACTGTACAGCGATCTAAACAACAGCCCCCATTGCTTAACTGCCATTTTTTTTTTTTGTTTTTTACTTCTCTTTCGCGAAAGTGAATTTTTGGTAGAAATGCACTTTTGCAAATGTGTGCTCTGCTGTTTACCTTTCGGGTTAATGTGATTTCGAGCAACAGTATGGCTTATATATATATATATATATATATATATATATATATATATATATATATATATATCTATATATAAAACTATGTGTGTGTGTGTGTGTGTGTGTGTGTGTGTGTGTGTGTGTGTGTGTGTGTAGCAAAAGAGAGATAGATATAGATATATGGATTCCTATCAGTTGATCGAGTTTTCAGAAACTCGAAATTCATATCATTGGGATGATATGATCGCAATTCCGACAACTCGAAGCTTTTGAATGGAGATCGTGGTAAAGTGAGTATATATATATATATATATATATATATATATATATATATATAGTTTCAATTCATAATCTGAAAATGCTGAATTCTCAAATTTTATCATTCCGAGACCATGAAGCTGAAAATGCAGGATGTTAAAAGTACATAAGAGCGGATTTGAATATCTTGAATCCGCGCTTATGCATTTCCGGTACATTGAGTGAAGTGTTTGGTTGGTATGGTGTCTGATATTGAAGGTGAGTCAGTGTTTGTATGTATATATATATATATATATATATATATATATATATATATATATATATATATGTATATATATATATATATATATATATATATATATATATATAGGGGGGTGGGGGGTGCAACTAGTTACTGGGCATATATATATATATATATATACACACACACACACACACACACACACACACACACACACACACACACACACACACACACACACACACACACACACACACACACACACACACACACACACACACACACACACACACACACACACACACACAGACACACACACACACACACACACACACACACACATCTATATATATATATATAAATATATATATATATATATATATATATATAGATATATATATATATATATATATATATATATATAGATATAGATATATATAGGTTCATAGGTTCATACTAGGCTATCTGCCCTAGGGCATTTATAAGCCTAGCCAGAATGTGTTTGGCTTTCGCCACCCATTTTAAATTTATTTTGCTATGCCCTTTTTCGAGGTTAGTATACTGTGCCTCTGTCTAACAGTGACACAGAAGTGAAACCCGGGGTAAACCTACGATCTCCCATCCACTCATCAAGATTCCTCTTAAAGAGAGTCAATGAGGGACTCTGCCTAACCTAGACTGGGATTTTATTCCAGAGTGAAGGGAGCCTCTGGGTTATGAATCTGTCCCTCCAGCATGTCCTATTTATTTCAGTGCTGAGGTTCAAGTCTCTCGAGCGCGTAGCTCTATGGGATTTGGATTTTCTGAGGTGCAGCATGTCCATTAATTCCGGGTTGGACATGGCTTTATACGTCAGGCACAGATCGCCTCTGAACAGGCGGTATGCCACTGAGTAGAGCTGGAGTTTCTTTAACTGGGCAGCATATGGCATCTGTTTGAGCCCTTTGATCTTCTTGGTGAGGTACTTTTGGGGTCTTTCCAGTTGCTGCAGGTGTCTGGTAAGGTACATCCCAAAAGGGGCATTGTACTCAATTACGTGCCTGATGAGGGATAAGTAAAGAGGCACGATGACTTCCCCTGATCTAGATGTGAATCCCTTCATGATTAGATGGGCTATATAAAATGTTTTTCTAACCACTTTGGCCACGTGGTTGTCAAATGAGAGATTGCTATCAACTTGGGTCCCCTGGTTCCTAATTACTTCTTCTGTACTTAAAGGATTACCACCTATGTGGTAATTTGTGGGCACTTTGTTTTTGCCAAAGGGGATGACTATACACTTTTTGGCATTTAGCTTGAGGCCATGGCTCTGGCACCAGTTTTCTGTTTCTATGAGGCCCTTTTGGAGGATGCTTGTGTCGGCCGGAGAGTCAATTATGGCGCCCAGTTTGCAGTCATCTGCGAACTTGGTCAGCCACAGTCCTTCCGTGTTGGCCTGTACCTTCGAGAAATATATACCGAACAAGAGAGGTCCCAGGACTGAGCCTTGTGGGACACCACTCGTAACTGGTTTGGAGTCTGACATGGCTCCAGCAATTCTAACCATGTGGGTTCTGTCCTTGAGCCAGTTTGCAATCCATCTAGTGACAGATGGGTTTATATTTAAGCTGGTGAGCTTATCTATAATGCCCAAGTGGGGTATTGTATTGAAGGCTTTTGTGAGGTCCAGGTAGGCTGTGTGGACCACCTTCCCCTCATCAATGGCCTTGGTGACTGTTTCAAAGAAAACAACCAGGTTTAAGAGGCAGGATCTGCCCTTAACAAAGCCGAACTGGGTAGGATCCAGTGTCTGTAGGTCCTCAATATCTTTATTTATGAGGTCCATGATGATCCTTTCTATAGCTTTGCAGACCAAGCTAGTCAGGCTTATGGGCGATAGTTTCCAGGATCCGGTGAGGCACCACCTTTATGGAGAGGGACCACTGTTGCTGTACGCAACTCTTTGGGCACATATCCTGTAGTAAGGCTGAAATTGAACAGTAGTTTTATGTTTGGGTTTAGCTCTTCTTGGAGTTCATGTAGGACGCAGCCCGGGACACCGTCTGGTCCTAGTGATGTTGTTTTTTGCTTTGGAGAGGGCGGCTCTTAACTGAGCATCTGAGATGTCAGGGGGGCAGCACTCTGCTGGGATAGATATTTGCCCTTTTGGTGGGGAGGGGTGGGAGAAGTTTGCGCTGAACCTGTCAGCTAGGATGTTGGCAATGTCTGTGGGTTCAGTGCATTTTTTTGTCATTTTGGACTAATTCTGAGCATATCTGGGAATTACCACCCAGGTTCCTAACATAACTAAAGAAAGCCTTGTGATTATCCTTAGTGTCCTGTGCAATTTTACTCTCGAAGCTGGCCTTAGACAATTTTATGAGTGCCCGTAGTTTTTTGCTAATACTGATCAGTGATGCCTTCCCTTTTTGGGATTTTGCTCTATCATTTAGTAGCTTCCTCCTTCTATTGTATAGTTTGTTTATGGCTGGGGTCCACCAGACAGGACGTCTGCCTTTGGAGGATTGGGTCTTGGTTTTATTTGGGATCGCATGATCCATGCATTCCTGAAGGTGTTCATAGAATGCGTTTATAAAGGATTCTGCGGTCTGAGACGTATTTTCCACAGCTCCGGGGGTTTTGAAGAATTCTACCTCGGTTTTGAGGAGTGTGAAATTTGCTTTAGATAAGTTTTTCACTGTATTTTTCTGGGCAGGGCGTGGGGTCGGGATGTGAATATCCAGTGAGATTAGTTTATGGTCTGATCTTACCAGTGAGGGATACACTTCTGGTCTGGAGCATAGAGTCCCCATGTTGGTGTTGATCAGGTCCAGTATGTTTTCCCCTCTTGTGGGAGTGGTAACAAGTTGTTCCATAGCATTTGAGTTTATAAATTCTAGGAACCTTTGGGCTAGGGTGTTGGAGCTAGAGTAATGCTCCCAGTCTATGTTTGGGTAGTTGAAGTCGCCCAATATAATGGTGTTTGGAGAGACCTTCATATTTTCCAGTGTTCTCAGAAAGGCTGAGTGGGGTTCCTGGGTTTGGGAGGGTGGTCTGTAGCAAGCTATAAACTGGAAGGCAGTTTTACCCACTGTTAGTTGCACATGAATAGTCTCTGATGCTTCGTGCTTTGCCACCAACCTGGAGGTGTGGGTATCTTTGATGAATATCGATACTCCCCCTCCTTTTGTGGTTCGGTCCAAGTTTTGGGGCTGAAAAGCATGGTATGAGGTGTAACCTGGTAGTGCTGGGGTGCTCTCGGGAGCCCTGAACCAGGTTTCTGTTACTGCACAGATATCAATGTTCTCCATGCTAAGGAGAGTTTCGAGTGCGTGCATCTTGAGGTTTAGACTTCTGGCGTTGAGTAGCATTACTCTTAGTTTCTTGTCCC
>NC_056745.1:962578317-962673317 GCF_019279795.1 Protopterus annectens
GGGGAATGGTGTCAAAGGCCTTTGTGAGGTCTAGGTTGGCTGTGTGTACCACCTTTCTCTCGTCTATAGCCTTGGTAACTGTCTCAAAGAAGTCCACCAGGTTTAAGAGGCATGATCTGCCCTTAACAAAGCCAATCTGTGTAGGGTCCAGTGTTTGGAGGTTCCCAGTATCTCTGTTAATGAGTTCCATGATGATGCACTCCATAGCCTTGCAGACCAAGCTAGTGAGGCTTATAGGCCGATAGTTCCTGGGGTCTGTTGTGGTTTCACCTTTGTGGAGTGGAATAACCGTTGCTGTGCGCCACTCTATGGGTATGTAACCTGTAGAGAGGCTGAGTCTGAACAGTGTGTTTAGGTGAGGGGTTAGTTCTTCTTTGAGCTCGTGTAGGACGCAGCCTGAGACACCATCCGATCCCATTGATGATGTGTTTTTGGCTTTGGAGAGGGCTGTTTTAACCTGAGTGTCTGTGATTTCAGGAGCTCTACGTTCTTCTGGTATGGTTATGGGCCCTTTTGGGAGTGAGAAAGGGCTGAAGTTTGCGCTGAACCTGTCTGCCAGGATTTTGGCAATATCGGTCGGTTCAGTGTATTTTTTACCATTCGGCACTAACTCCGAGCAGATCTGAGCATTGCCACTTAGATTCTTGACATAGCTAAAGAATGCCTTGTGGTTATCTTTGGTGTCCTTGGCAATTTTTCTTTCGAAAATCGCCTTGGATGATTTTATGAGGGATCGTAATTTCTTGCTGATACTGATCAGGGATGTCTTCCCTTCTTGGGATTTTACTCTTTTCTGTACTAGTTTCCTCCTTCTATTGTATAGCTTGTTTATGGCAGGAGTCCACCAGACTGGTTTCCTTTTCTTGGAGGAGTGAGAATTGGTTTTTCCTAGGATAGCATGATCCATGCATTCTTGTTGGTTCCCATAGAATGCATTAGTAATGGATTTTGCTGTTTGGACAATGTTATCCTTTAGCATGGGGGCTTTGAAACTTTCCACCTCGGTCTTAAGTAATGTAAAGTTTGCTTTTGAAAAGTTTTTCATGGTGGTTTCCTTGTCTGGGGGTGGGGGCAGAATGTGGATATCCAAAGTGATTTGTTTATAGTCAGATCTAACCAGCGAGGGGTTGACCTCTGGTGTGGAGCACTGTTTGCCCAAGGTGGTGATGACCAGGTCCAATATGTTGTCACCTCTGGTGGGAGTGTTGACCAGTTGATCCAGGACATTTGAGTTTATAAATTTTAGGAAATGTTGGGCAAGGGAGTTAGTACTTGAGTAGTTTTCCCAGTTAATGTTTGGGTAATTGAAATCATCCAATATTAGGGTGCTTGGTAGGACCTTATATTTCCCATTGTTACCAGAAATGTGGAATGGGGGTTCTGGGACATGGTGCGTGATCTGTAGCAAGCTACAATTTGAATTACAGTTTTGCCCGTTGTTAGTTGTAAGAGTGAAAGGGAAGGTCTACAAGAGGGTAGTGAGACCAGCTATGTTATACGGGTTGGAGACAGTGGCATTGACAAAAAGGCAGGAGTCAGAGCTTCACGTGGCAGAGTTGAAGATGTTAAGATTTGCACTGGGTGTGACGAGGATGGACAGTATTAGGAATAAGTATATTAGAGAGTCAGCCCAGGTTGGAAGGTTTGGAGACAAAGCCAGAGAGGCAAGATTACGTTGGTTTGGGCATGTGCTGAGGAGGGATGCAGAGTATATTGGGAAAAAGATGCTAAGGATGAAGCTGCCAGGTAACAGGAAAAGAGGAAGACCTAAGATAAGGTATATGGATGTGGTGAGAGAGGATATGCAGGTGGTTGGTGTGACAGAGCAAGATGCAGAGGATAGGAGGAAATGGAAACAGTTGATCTGCTATGGCGACCCCTAACAGGAGCAGCAGAAAGAAGAAGAAGAAGTTAGTTGCACGCGGATGATCTCTGAAACATTGTGCTGTGCCACTAACCTGGAGGTGTGGGTATCCTTGATGAATATAGATACGCCCCCACCTTTTGTATTTTGGTCCGGGTTCTGTGGCCAAAATGCATGGTATGAGTTGTAGCCTTGTAGTGCTGGGGTGCTCTCCGGATCCTTAAACCAGGTTTCTGTTACTGCTTATATATTGATTTTCTTCATACTGAGGAGTGCCTCGAGTGTGTGCATTTTGAGGTTTAGACTTCTGGCAGGTGGGTTTGTCTTTTGAGCCTTGCCTAAAAAAGGCACTATGGGGGTGCAAGAGCCTTGGCCAGTATTCGAAAGCCTAAGGGTGACAGGTGCAAGCCATCTCTAGTGAAGCAGCGTGGCTTGTCGAGCATGTCATCCCTGGTGGACAGATACTGGATCCCCTTTGAATGACACTAGAAACATAGCCAATTGTTGAAATTGATAATTTTTTCTTTATACTGTGGTATCATTTTTGGTGAGGGCAGGATGCTACTCAGGGTCAGGGTTATACCGGCTTGGGTTACATGATCAGAGAGCTCTTCCATGTCTCTTTTCATGTAGTCCAGGTAGGTATAGCTCAGGTCATTCACACCAACATGGACAATGACAGAGTCATATTTGTACTTGTTCTGGAGTGACCTGAGTGTTTGTGTTATGTGGCGGATCCCGGCACCCGACAGGC
This sequence comes from Protopterus annectens, assembly GCF_019279795.1. Classification (NCBI taxonomy): domain Eukaryota; kingdom Metazoa; phylum Chordata; order Ceratodontiformes; family Protopteridae; genus Protopterus; species Protopterus annectens. Next base: position 962,580,936 of record NC_056745.1, read on the forward strand.
AGCTAACAGTAACCTTCTCCTTATTCAGCATAGTGAGTGGGACATCAGTGTGCCTGACTATAGAGTCACCTATTACTAGTATGTTGGGTATGTTATTTTGCCTTAAGGGCTGTGATTGCATGGCACACTGATTTTTGTGAAGTATGTGTTTCATGATTTGTGTTACGGGGTGGAGGTTGCTTGGATGTCTGCTTTGGAGGTCTCTGTTGCTTTTGCAGATTTTTATTTAGAGCCTCCAGGTATGTTTTCATGTATTTATGTGTGCTATTTGCCGGTGCTGGTTTAATGGGTCTATGTGAGACAGGTGGTGTGATGCAAGTATTTCCCTTCTCCTCTTGACTGTCTGATCCAGCCTTGGGTTGAGAGAGCTTAGCCTCCAGTTTGGCTGTATAATTGCATCTCTCACATGTATTAGTGTTTGGTGGTAAGAGGAGAGGGTTGTCTGTGTACATGAGGCAGTTGTAACATTGCCTCAAAATGCCTAGATTCACCAGTTGGACTGAAGAGTACTCCTGAAACTGCCCTTTGGACATGCCTGGATAGGTACATGAACTGCTTTACTGAATGGCTGGTAAGGTTGAATAGAGAGCCTTGTCCTTCTGTACAGTATAGGAGGGTCTAGTGCTAGGGTTTATAAGTGCTTGCTATGAGTTTTGAACAAGTGCCGGGCTGAGAAATGAATGGCTTCAGTGCTTAAGTTGAAAGTTTGTCTAATTCCAAGGGAAAAATTGAAGAGGAGACTTTGTGGAGCCGGGAATAGTTATACCCTAGCTAACCGGCGCAGCCTGGCATGCAAAACCGGGCAAATGTGGTATTTATAGCAGGGAAATGAAAGAGATAGAAATTAGCCCAGAATGGCCAATAAACTACTAATTTCTGGGCTGAAACCACTCCTCCAGGGACAGATAGGCTGCTCACAGCTCCCCCCTCTCACAAGTGAACAGAGAAAATTCCTTCTATCCAAGTAAATTTATTTGAAAAATAAATTGCCCCCACACTCATTCTAAATTCACCTGAATCTAACCAGCTTGCTGACTCAGTACAAATAATCTGTTTCATCATCTTTAAACCTCCCATTGCTACCAAAGCCTTTAGACTTCTCAATACTTAATTTCATATCATAAACCCTAGAACAAACAGCTTACCAAATAAACTTCTAAAATTAGATGTATTTGTACTTCCATGCTCAGTCACTCTACTATTCACCTATAGCATAATTAAGACTTCTGTACTACTGATATGGGAAAGAATAATGGTACTGTCTATTCACAAAATGGGGACACATTTACAGACCTTTCTAATAATCACCAGATCACATTTTTACAAACACTGGCTACATTATTAAAAAAAGCTTTAATCAAGCAACTGCGCAATTGTATTTATACCTAAACAACACTCTCCTTAGCACCTGGCTGCGCTGGCTCAGGCCATCTGATAACACCACGATATCAGTACTGTCATACTGAGCTGAAAAAATAAGTCTACTATCATTCTATTTCATAGATTAAGTCTTTTGATGTGGTCATTCTATTTTGTTACAATGACTCCAACACTGCCAGTCCCCCCCACACATACACGCACATGCCCGCCGCGTGCGTGTGCACACACACACATGCACACTGACAGACACACACACACACACACACACACACACACACACACACACACACACACACACACACACACACACACACACACACACACACACACACACACACACACACACACACACACACACACACACTCCTTAACAGTTTCCGGTTCCTCAGCTAAAGGCTGTAGAATTGAAGAATGCACTATCAAACTTTGCTTGTCTGTAAATCTTGAAGCAATTAAGGTTCAGCTTGCAGACTGTTTGTTTTTTGATTTCTAATAAGTAATACTAGTGTACAATGTTTAATGTATTCCTTTACTAAAATGCTGATTCTGTTTTACACATATCAGCGTCATCATTTCCTGTAAACCAAAGCAATCTCAAAGTGCATTCATCAGTTTAGAAACATATGACATGGGCTACAAACTAATGCAGAATGCAAATATATCATGTTCATGCTATTTGCAAGATATGCCTACATATACGATAGATCCCAGATTGTACACATAACTGCGAACAGTCTAGCCCACTTAAGAACTGTCAGTTCTCTAAAAAGACCTAGATGCTATAATAGTCAGTTCTCTAAAAAGACCTAGATGTTATCATAGTTAAAGTGATTTCTGTGATACCCATATTCATAATTTAATTTGCAAACCAAATAAGTGCGTAGATTCATTATGAAGGGATAAGACATTTTAGCCAAATAATGAAAAAATAACATTTGCCATCTATAAAGACTTCCTTTCAGTCACCTTTTCACTAAAACATAAGAAGCTTTAATCTATAAACCAAAATAAACCCATCAAAACTATACAAATGAGCCCAGAGACTTATAAATGTAATGACCATTAACAACTTATTTTGTTTATAATTTCTTAATACAATCAAACATGGTCAACTCAGTGCAGCAAACAAACTACACTGTAATAATATAAATTCATCAATTCAGATATTTCGAACTAAGCATATATCTTGCCATGGTCTCTGTTCCTCTTCCTCACTAACTTCCCAAATCTTAAAACGCTTGTCATTATGTTGACAGCACATGTGCATTTTGTACTAGTTCATTTTGAAATGCTTTGTACCATGTTTCATAAAATTCCATGCCCCTTCATTTATTGTTGCATTATTAATGCCTCACTTCTTTCTAATTATTTTCCCAATATTTGTTCTTTCTTAGTCCTCTCCATCCTCTTCTCTGTCTCATTCATGCTCTTTTCTTTGCACTCATTCTCTTTCTATTCTGATGTTTCTAGAAATACCTGGGGATTTAATAAAATCCATATAGGCAAAGTGTAAAGCCAACATGGAAGGTACCATGGCCGTGTATGAGGTACCCCCTCGGTAGCACCCCATGCATATTAATGAAGGTACATTACTGAGGGAGAGCCATGTAACACAGTTATTGAATCAGTGTAGGGAGTGTGTTACTCTGTCCAGAGATGAGTAATATACCCCCTGCACTGTCAAAGTGCAGAATATCAATGTATGCATGTGTAATAAAAAGTTTTTTTTGTATCTGCAAGGCATACAACAATAGGCTCATGCCAGAAAACTAAAAATAGAAACCAGATACATTTTTTATGAAGTCAAAAATCAAGCTTAAGCATAGCTGAGTGGGTTTGTATGCTGTCTTGTCTGTTTGCGAATGCAACCTCTGCTACCCAGCTTACCTCCCCACATGTACCTATATCCCTTCCCCAACATTTCACTCTCTCCTTAAAAAAAAGAGCATCTGTCCCACAAAATATATCACCCCATACATAGCTCTCCATTTTGCACCCATGTCCACTGGACACAATCAATTATTACAATAATTAATGCACACAGTTGCCCTCACACCTCTTTCTGGGGTGTGAGTCTCCAAATTCCATATTTTCCATGACCTGCAAATCTGTTGCTGTACAAGAAATGGAGAGCTATGGTCCTTTCCTACAAGCATTCTACACAATCCTACTTGCCTTTCAGTATGTTTTCCCCCTGCTTACCCCCATTTTACCACTTCCTATCACCCCTTTTTTCTTTTCTTTTTTAAAAATTAGCGTCGGTATAAGCGGAGTTGATTGGCGATCACGCCATGCAAACCTGCTTAAAACTGCCTTAATTACTGTCTCTGTGTCTGACACTGTTAGGCACATCTGCAAAATAATCACCACTGCAAAGTCTCAAATGCAGGGCCCTGTCAACTACTGCATAGTGCATTAGCCCACTAGGTCACTCAGCTCTGAAGTAAAACAAATGTTTCCATAAACATATCCTGACTGCAAATGACACACTGCTTGCACATATAATGTGAAAATTGACAGTGTACTTGGCACTGTGAGGCAGACACCAAACCAATACACAGTCAAATAATGATGGATGTACATGAGGCCTGGGATATCAGGTATAGCTGTCAACTGCACAGACTGTTGCAGAATGTCCACAGTTGTGCCACCTACTTTTGGCACAGTTTTCATAAAACCTATTCTGTGTGCTGAAGTACTGACAAGTCAGTACAGATTGAGGTTAGAAAATCATAACAGACAGTTCAGTGTCACACATCATACCCATCCAAACACACATGCTTATGCAAATCCTGTGTAACCGACTGTATGCATGCACATATATCTTAAAAATACACTTGCTGGAGTATTGACTCAGTAGCTCAGTCTGTTAAATTCCTAGTATGCTGTACATTTTGCCACTCATAGTCCTGGATTCGAATCCAGTGTGTTGTACTTTAATGACATGCTTGTGAATACAACAAATAATGACTGAGTCCAGCAATTTTAAGCAGAACATGTTGCTGCTACTACATTCACTGCTACCCATGTTAGCACGTCAAAGGCCTGTAGGTAGGGACACACTGCACAAGTAGGCTTCCAAAAATGTTACCTACCACTATCTGAATGGCACTATTACATAACATATGTACCTTAAGCACATGCTTCATCTGGACTGCTATGGGTATCCTCACCCTGGCTCTGCTGTAACAACAGAGCTGACACTGCTCCCTCATTGACATATGCAGCTTGCTGTCCTCTAGTGTGTTCACAATCCCCAGTATGACTCCTGCACAAAGTGCAGCAGCTGCAGCCTGCAGCATATGCAGCAGTATATTCAGCTATCTGCTAGCTACAGACCTACCATACCTCACAACCATCTAGAGCAAGTGATCCACACAACACCTGTACATAAAGGGGTGGGGGGTCAAAGGTCAAGTGACAGAGACTTGTGTCACAGTCTTCTCCTACAAACATACACAGCTGATAGACCAGCAGCTACTGCAGTAGCATGCATATTCTGATGCATATGATGTATGACACTCACATCTGTCTTCCCCCTTACTGACCTCAACCCACATTGTTTAACACTGAACTGCCACATAATCAGAAAGTCATTTCGCAATGGCCAAACCTAGTATGCAAAACTGTGGACATACCACATAAATCCCAACAGTGGACAGTATTTTTACCTACCCTCTGCAATGCTGTAGTCTCCACACCTCGATAATATCCATCTCACAGACTAGGAAAGGGGCCATGACCTTCCTGAAGCCCTTAAATATTGCACTATTCTTCCATGCCATTGGCTAATGAAACTGCAACCCAGCTGTTCTGGAGGCATTTAACAAGTCTAGGCCACAGATTGGTGCACAGGCAATCACCTGTTAATGAGCATTGCCTATAAAAGGCAAGCAACTGCCTATGATAAACAGGTCTGTGACTTGCTTTACCAAGACAGACTGCATTTTTCTTCAGGATTTCTGCACAAAAATTAGTACAGCACTCTATCAGGTATGTAATAGAAGTCCCCATTTAATGGGATGCAGATGAAAGGATGCAGTTATGGGGATTAGGGATTACAATGGTAGGGTAGGCCTGTGGTGCATCTCTGGGAATGACATGCTGGTGATCGTCTGCTGTCCAGCACCTACAAGCATGCCTTTCAGCTCTGTCTGCTGTGAGATAGATCACAGCTGTGGCCCTCTCAGTCCATCCTACAATGGCCAGTTCCTGTATGAATGCTACTGGATTGTCTGTTAGACAATTATGACAATAAGTAATGGTGGACACAGTTGGCATATCACATGATGTGCTGTCATTCAGCTCTTCTCAGTCTGTGACTGTCACAAAGGAATAGTTCAAACATTGCACAGGTGTCCCTGACTGTCCCTAAAATACTCTGGCTAGGTCACTGTTTAGTCAACATTCGTATCTCATTGTTTGAGAGCTATGGCTAGCATATCTGGCGACCCCCTACCATAGGACTTCAGGTCATAGCATGTAGTAGTTGGGGGACACAGGCCCATGCTCAGTGACAGAGTGTACATATTGATCATACAAAGTAAGGGAATGAATATAGTAACATATATTACTGTAGCATAACTGTTTTCTGAGGGTTCTGGTGTGTGATAGCCAGATTCCCCACATTCTGAGATCAACCATTAAGTATTGTCCAACCATTTGCCAGACATCCACATGTTTTTGTAAAAGTGTCCTCATATATCAGACAAATGTACACATTCCACAAACATCTGTGTACTGCAGAAGTCAGACACCTACTGGGAAGATACACTAGAGCACATTTGCAGTGCTGTCTGTCATTGCGTCAAATGGATGTTGCCGGACTGTCCCCATATAGTTGTAGTAACATTCACTTATTTCTCAGACAGTGGCTGTATGACATGGTACTGGGACGTTGCCCATAGGGGATGCACCACAGTAGATGGCGATGGGAGTGGAGACATACAACACAGTCTGTCACAGCACACAGGGACATAACTGGCATTGCCACTATGTTGCTGATAGCCACAGACATACCGTGTTGATATATAGTGGGTTATGATGTGGGAGTTAGCAGAGAATAGTGCAGGCCAATTTGGATGTGCAGGGTGTGCACATTGTGGAGAGCAATGCACATGGTCCTGTGATGTGTTCCCCTATTCTTGTCTTTCAGAAAGGATATATAGATGGAGGCACCAACCAATTTCAGTTGCAGAAAATGATGTGATCCAGGATGGCTTCAGACTGCATCACAACACACTGCTGCCCAGGAGTCACCAGAATCTTGAGCAATGTGCTGCACTGTGAGATGACCTTATCACAGCAGTAAATCAAGTAGGGCTACAGGAAAGAAACTACAAGCAGTTCCGACACTGGGCGACAGATATGATAAATGCTGCATGGCAAATGGCTGCTGCTTTGGTCAGGGACCATGCTGCCACTGGTAGAGGGCCTGCATAGGAAAAAACACTCTTGGCCACAGAGGAATTCCTGGTAAACCTGGGATCAACCACCAGCTCTCAAGCATCCATCAACCCATATGTTGTGGAGGTGGGTGCCAAAGCTTCCACAGCAACGGAGTGTCCAGGTAAGCCTCCTGTGTTCATCACTGTAATATTGTATCAATCATTGTGGCAGCCTCTGCATATCAGTACATGGATATCAATTCAATCTGCATTTGGGGAGAGTTGTTTGTAATGCACACTTGTGCACACATCTGCAGAATGTCAGCAATGTGGGCAATATCACAGTTCTTACTGTACATGTTGATATATGCACATACTATCCTGTAACAATGCCACATTTGTTTTTGCTGTCAATAACTCTCCCTCACATTTCCATGGGTACGTTAGGTGTGGCTGGAGTCCAATGTCCTGTAGTTGGTGAGTGTGAAACTGTTTTAGCATGGATCATATATACCCTAAGAATGTTAAGGGCTGTCATTTTGCTGTAGACACAACTGATATGCTTAGTCAGAGTACAATATCTGTAGGTTCCATTTCAGAGGGGTTAATTGAAGTGGATTGAATTGGTAATCATAGTAGTGTATTTGCAGGAGCTGCAACATATTTGAACTTAGTTTTGTGAAGGTCTATGCAGTCTGCTATACAAGGGACAATAGTATGGTCAAAATGTGTGTACTGTGTTTTAGGTGTAGGTCTATCACATACACTGACATATTGCTTATCTCACAAGTGTTCAGCAGTGGCAACATTAACCAGACATAGCTGCAGTGCATGTTATAAAGGACCTGTCTTGTCTGTGTATGTTGTAGTCTGCATGTGTTTTGTGTATGGGATCAGAAATATGATGTGGTATGTGTAATGCAGTAGTTGTGGCACCTCACATGTGTGTGTGTGTGTGTGTGTGTGTGTGTGTGTGGATCACCAGACATAATAGTGCAGGTATTAATGTACTTATGTTGTTGTACTCCTTACAGGTGACCATGGAGGTTGTAGTGTGTCCCCCTCACAACCTGATGTCAGTGTCTCATTGGAGTCTGATGATGATGGTGGCCATAGTGAGGCAGAGGTATGGTTGTTGGGGGCTGAATCTGTCCCATGGGTTGCATCCCACTTCCTCCTCGATTGTCCCTGCACACAATCAGTGTGCTTATACATACCTAGTACCCTGCGGCCGTAGATATTGGACTGTCAGAATGTGGTGGCATCACAGAGGAGAGTGCATCAGTTATGGAAATTATGGCATCAGTGAGTGTAGACATTAGCCATAGCCAGAGACCTGGCAAGGTCCCACACAGGCAGATTGACAGGGGTGCTCGAAGGAGGACTACTGCCCATCTACAACATTTCACAGGCATCATATCACGAATCACTCGACACATGGTTTGATCCATCATAGACGGACAGGCATGTTCCAAATGCAACACCTGATGGATGGTTAGGATCATGGCTGAATCACTGTCTGATATATGTGACTCTTTCCACCACATTGCTGATGCCATGCATCATTTCACTGATGGAGTGGACAGATGGTGGGGTGAGACACTGTCAGCCCTTGATGGCACATGGTCTGTGTTAGAACATGTGGTGACAGTAGGGCATCAGACTCATGGCCCTAGGTCAGCAAAAACATCTGCCGAGAATCCACATGGCCATACACAGTCATCCTCCCATAGTGGCAGTACCTAAAGTACTACAGAAGGGAGGGTGCTGTCCACACCATGACATGGCAGGCCATGGGCACATGGTCCTGGGTGGTCCCTTGGGGGAGATTGGCACAGCAGACACCAGTCACCATCAGTGACTAGTACTGCATCTGATTCTGGGCATGGTGTGCCAATGCTCCTCCTGGCAGAGCCAGTTCCTATGTTCATGGCCGGAGATGGTTAACTGTCTATTCTGCCATGTACAGTCTACTTTTGTCCAACATACCCACATGTAGGGCTAGCACTACACACTTATTGCATGTGCCACAGAGCTTATGTGTTTTGAAAGTGTCTGCCAGTGTTGTTAAGGTGGATGACATCAGCAGCTGTTGACAGGGAGGCCACTGTTGTGGAGGATGGTAGTCACAGGGCTATAAAATGATAGATCATTGAACAAACATAGGCCTGATGGGCAAGTCAGTACTTGTGTCTGGGAAATATCTACGTACACACACACACACACACACACACACACACACACACACACACACACACTGGCTGATGTCAGATTAGAAACCCTACCTACCTACTATTGCATACTACAACTCACAGTGCTAGTTGCACACACCACTGGTTATATTGTTGGTGTACAAGTGGCTGCAACACTACATCACACCTTTAAGTGTCTCATGTCTGAGGGGGATAGAGAGAGACAGATACATATACATAACTGCCTGTATGCACAGAGATATATACACATCTCAGTTCTTTAGGCAGACGAGGCATCAGGCATGGGCCAAAATTAGTAAAGTGTGGCAGCATGTCCAGTGTGACCATCAGTGCTTCCAAGGTGACTCCAGGCCAGATCTACCTGTACTTCAATCCGGGATTTTGTGTGTTGCAGACAATTGGCTGCTGCACCTGAGTCATCATTCTAGCACATACATGATATTATGTCCAGGGGATTCCCCGGCTGTGATCTGGACATAATATCTGAGTCATACCTAGGGTGTATTCAGACTGTAATAGACTGTACAAGATTTGGCATCATATGTCTGGTACATTTTATGTAGCATTGTGATTGTGTGGTACATCACTGGCAAATCATTATAGAGTGATGTTAGGAACTGATGACAGATATTTGCAGTACTGACTCCATACACAGCTGGGAACCCATGCTACTGCACCACCTGTTATTCTCTGCACTTTTTACATTTGTCTGGCAACTAGTTAATCCTTCTGCTTTTATATGGCCCTTTGTCCCACTCCTGTTTATAACTTTTTCCATATTTCCTGCTCTAAGTAGTTGCAGGTTTGCTGTGACTGGGGTACATGATGTAACACCACACACAATGTTACAGATTTCACACCTATGACTGTACATATTTAGCTGGAGATCAAGCATCCTGCCCCATATGTCTGCTCTGCTCCTCAGACAGTTGTGTATTTTTGGTAATATACTACTACATGGTGCCCACTGACATCTTGTAGGAAGTGACAAACAGTTACGTGATGTCCTTTACATTCTGCTGCTACTCTGACCTATTACAACCTGCTGTTATACTAGCCACCTTCTAGGTTACTCAGAGCATGTGTAATGTCCGTAGCTGTGCCCTCCTGTCCTTCCATTGTCTCTGGCTTTTTCCAGCTTTCTTGCAGTAGCAAAAAGTGATATATTGACAGACTATGGGACTCCTATCATAGGAGTAATTCACATGCAAAATTGTGGATGCAGCCAGCTTCGAACCATGAATACCATCAACCATGCTAATGTACTTAGTCCACTAACCCACACCAGCCAGCAAAAAAGTGAAGTTTACTTCCTAACAAACATACACTTTGACCTCTGCATATTGAGAAAATTGAACATGCCACCAGGCTGTTTGGGACAGCCCTTGGATTGTGTGATCTGCTGCTATAACCTTACAAACATACTGTCACTGCAGTTTTATTGGAACATGGTTGTGTTAGGGTTAGGGGACTCTGACAGTCAGGTATCTATCCTATGACCCAGCTGTATCACATTTCCCTTACATACTGCAGTGGGTTTTGCTGCCTTGTGGCCTACTGCATATTATGAGGCAGCCAGTATTGGACAGAGAGTTCTTGTTGTCCCACATAGCTGTTAGTTCTCTGCAGGTAGCCCAGTAGCCCACTCTATTCCCTTGCATACATGCAGCAGGTCCATACATGTGCTACCATAGTACCCCATATATTTGTTGTGAGAAAAATTGACCTACCTTGTGAATGCAACAGTTGAGATAACAGTGCTTCAGGGCTGACTCTGTCTGATGCATGCAGTACACAGCCAATACATTGCAAGGTACAGGATGTGTGGTGTGGCTGACATCCTTTTAACTATGTATGTGAGTCAGAGTGAGGTGTCAGTCCCTAGGACACAAGGTGGTCAGTGCATGTGCTTTACATTGCCACTTTGCCAAGGCCATGGCATACTGGACACCCCTAGATCGGCCTACAGTGACAGACTCAGAGGGTTTCTCCTCTGTGTCCCACATGGGTGTGGCTGTGGGGACCTTGGCACTGGTGTGGAGCTGTGTGTCCCTTCCCTGTGATGATCCTACCACAGCTGTTTCTGCAAGATCATATTGTGTTGCATGGCACACACTTTTAACATCTGTGCACATATAGCTGGAGAATACTGTAGGGCTCCACCAGATATATCGAGGCAGCAGATCCGTAACTTGAGCAGCCCAAACACATGCTCTCTGATGTTCCTAGTTTGTGCATGTGCCTCATTATGGAATTCTTTGGTAGGTGTGTGTGCATTTTTGATGGATGTCATTATCCATAGTTCCAGTGCATAGCCGGCAGCCTCCAGTTGATGGTTGTATGGGATGTCCCCCCTGGCAAACATCTGGTATAGCTGTGATCCATGCCAGATATGGGAGTCATGATAACTGCCAGGGCTGCCAACACACACAGTCATGATAATGCCCTGGGCATTGCACATGACCTGGCAGGTGATGGAGTGATACCCCTTGAAGCTGACATAGGTTCTACCCTTCTCATCAGGTGGTGCTTTGATGTGGACATGAGTGCAGTCTATGGCACCCAGTACCTTAGGGTAGTGTCTTACATGGTGGAAGAGATGCATACTGCTGGCCATCTCCTCAGGGGTGCGGGGTTAATAAATGTGCTCACTGGCATGTACTTACATGGCAGACAGGAACTGGTGGAGTACCCTGGATGCAGATGCCTGTGAGACCCCCATCATGCCCTCAGATGGTCTTTGAAAACTTCCTGTAGCTAGTATTCTAAGGACTACACATACCATTGTTTCCACTGGGATGGGTTCCCCTCTGTTGGCTCAGGGTCTGAGTTAGCGGAGTCAAATCTTGGTGAGTTCTTGTAGTATGTTTCTGTCCACCCAGTAGCGCTCTATGATCTCTAACTCATGTAGCTCCTAGAAGGTTACGCTGGGCCTGAACACTCTTCTCCTTCTCAGTCTAGGCCTATTTTTAGCAGTAGCATCAGCACTGACCTCAGCATCTAGCACATACAGATGTAGCAGAACAGCAGCAGTCTCTAGCATTCTGTCAGTTAAAATTCCCAAGTCTGTACTCCAGTGGTGAAGTATGTGGGAAAATCAGATTGTAGGGTGTATGCATACTTTATAGTGATGTGCTGCAGTTGCAGCCTGTGTGATTGGCTAACTATGGTGCATTCCACCTGCCAGGTATATCACTGAAGGGGTTTGAATGTTACAGTTTCAGTGGAAAAGGGCTTATCAGTAATTTACACATGATTGGCTTTCCCAGGCTAGTTCCTTTTTTTTAAAATGCTTTCCCTGCTAAGCACTGTAGCGTGGCACTGGTGTAAACATTGCTGACCAGTTTGGTCACACCCCCATGCACAGGCACACTCAGCATAGCTTAAACTAGCTAAAACATACTCCCTGCTGTTAAACAAAGCTTAGCAGCACTAGAAACCCCCCTCAGCACATTTGCATACAGATCCTTGCACATAACCTGGATACTTCATTATTCCAGGGCCTGCCACTTTAGCAACCACTGAAATCTACCATTGTACATACTGCATGCAGGGCCTTATAATGCATTATTCTCGCATATGTCTTATTTTTATTTTGTAAACATTTTAATTTTATTTTTTGCGTAACAGCATGTTTATGCATTGCTGTGTGCTGCACAAATGTAATATGGGTATTAAAAATTATTGCATCACAACACACTGCTGCCCAGGAGTCACCAGAATCTTGAGCAATGTGCTGCACTGTAAGATGACCTTATCACAGCAGTAAATCAAGTAGGGCTACAGGAAAGAAACTACAAGCAGTTCCGACACTGGGTGACAGATATGATAAATGCTGCATGGCAAATGGCTGCTGCTTTGGCCAGGGACCATGCTGCCACTGGTAGAGGGCCTGCATAGGAAAAAACACTCTTGGCCACAGAGGAATTCCTGGTAAACCTGGGATCAACCACCAGCTCTCAAGCATCCATCAACCCATATGTTGTGGAGGTGGGTGCCAAAGCTTCCACAGCAAAGGAGTGTCCAGGTAAACCTCCTGTGTTCATCACTGTAATATTGTATCAATCATTGTGGCAGCCTCTGCATATCAGTACATGGATATCAATTCAATCTGCATTTGGGGAGAGTTGTTTGTAATGCACACTTGTGCACACATCTGCAGAATGTCAGCAATGTGGGCAATATCACAGTTCTTACTATACATGTTGATATATGCAAATACTATCCTGTAACAATGCCACATTTGTTTTTGCTGTCAATAACTCTCCCTCACATTTCCATGGGTACGTTAGGTGTGGCAGGAGTCCAATGTCCTGTAGTTGGTGAGTGTGAAACTGTTTTAGCATGGATCATATATACCCTAAGAATGTTAAGGGCTGTCATTTTGCTGTAGACACAACTGATATGCTTAGTCAGAGTACAATATCTGTAGGTTCCATTTCAGAGGGGTTAAATGAAGTGGATTGAATTGGTAATCATAGTAGTGTATTTGCAGGAGCTGTAACATATTTGAACTTAGTTTTGTGAAGGTCTATGCAGTCTGCTATACAAGGGACAATAGTATGGTCAAAATGTGTGTACTGTGTTTTAGGTGTAGGTCTATCACATACACTGACATATTGCTTATCTCACAAGTGTTCAGCAGTGGCAACATTAACCAGACATAGCTAAAGTGCATGTTATAAAGGACCTGTCCTGTCTGTGTATGTTGTAGTCTGCGTGTGTTTTGTGTATGGGATCAGAAATATGATGTGGTATGTGTAATGCAGTAGTTGTGGCACCTCACGTGTGTGTGTGTGTGTGTGTGTGTGTGTGTGTGTGTGTGTGTGTGTGTGTGTGTGTGTGTGTGTGTGTGTGTGTGTGTGTGTGTGTGTGTGTGTGTGTGTGTGTGTGTGTGTGTGTGTGTATGTGTGTGTGTGTGTGTGGATCACCAGACATAATAGTGCAGGTATTAATGTACTTATGTTGTTGTACTCCTTACAGGTGACCATGGAGGTTGTAGTGTGTCCCCCTCACAACCTGATGTCAGTTTCTCATTGGAGTCTGATGATGATGGTGGCCATAGTGAGGCAGAGGTATGGTTGTTGGGGGCTGAATCTGTCCCATGGGTTGACATCCCACTTCCTCCTCCATTGTCCCCACACACAATCAGTGTGCCTATACATACCTAGTACCCTGTGGCCGTAGATATTGGACTGTCAGAATGTGGTGGCATCACAGAGGAGAGTGCATCAGTTATGGTAATTATGGCATCAGTGAGTGTAGACATTAGCCATAGCCAGAGACCTGGCAAGGTCCCACACAGGCAGATTGACAGGGGTGCTCGAAGGAGGACTACTGCCCATCTACCACATTTCACAGGCATCATATCACGAATCACTCGACACATGGTTTGATCCATCATAGACGGACAGGCATGTTCCAAATGCAACACCTGATGGATGGTCAGGATCATGGCTGAATTATTGTCTGATATCTGTGACTCTTTCCACCACATTGCTGATGCCATGCATCATTTCACTGATGGAGTGGACAGATGGTGGGGTGAGACACTGTCAGCCCTTGATGGCACATGGTCTGTGTTAGAACATGTGGTGGCAGTAGGGCATCAGACTCATGGCCCTAGGTCAGCAAAAACATCTGCCGAGAATCCACATGGCCATACACAGTCATCCTCCCATAGTGGCAGTACCTAAAGTACTACAGAAGGGAGGGTGCTGTCCACACCATGACATGGCAGGCCATGGGCACATGGTCCTGGGTGGTCTCATGGGGGAGATTGGCACAGCAGACACCAGTCGTCATCAGTGACTAATACTGCATCTGATTCTGGGCATGATGTGCCAATGCTCCTCCTGGCAGAGCCAGTTCCTATGTTCATGGCCGGAGATGGTTAACTGTCTATTCTGCCATGTACAGTCTACTTTTGTCCAACATACCCACATGTAGGGCTAGCACTACACACTTATTGCATGTGCCACAGAGCTTATGTGTTTTGAAAGTGTCTGCCAGTGTTGTTAAGGTGGATGACATCAGCAGCTGTTGACAGGGAGGCCACTGTTGTGGAGGATGGTAGTCACAGGGCTATAAAATGATAGATCATTGAACAAACATAGGCCTGATGGGCAAGTCAGTACTTGTGTCTGGGAAATATCTACGTACACACACACACACACACACACACACACACACACACACACACACACACACACACACACACACACACACACACACACACACACACACACACACACTGGCTGATGTCAGATTAGAAACCCTACCTACCTACTATTGCATACTACAACTCACAGTGCTAGTTGCACACACTACTGGTTATATTGTTGGTGTACAAGTGGCTGCAACACTACATCACACCTTTAAGTGTCTCATGTCTGAGGGGGATAGAGAGAGACAGATACATATACATAACTGCCTGTATGCACAGAGATATATACACATCTCAGTTCTTTAGGCAGACGAGGCATCAGGCATGGGCCAAAATTAGTAAAGTGTGGCAGCATGCCCAGTGTGACCATCAGTGCTTCCAAGGTGACTAGCACATACATGATATTATGTCCAGGGGATTCCCCGGCTGTGAGCTGGACATAATATCTGAGTCATACCTAGGGTGTATTCAGACTGTAATAGATTGTACAAGATTTGGCATCATATGTCTGGTACATTTTATGTAGCATTGTGATTGTGTGGTACATCACTGGCAAATCATTATAGAGTGATGTTAGGAACTGATGACAGATATTTGCAGTACTGACTCCATACACAGCTGGGAACCCATGCTACTGCACCACCTGTTATTCTCTGCACTTTTTACATTTGTCTGGCAACTAGTTAATCCTTCTGCTTTTATATGGGTCTTTGTCCCACTCCTGTTTATAACTTTTTCCATATTTCCTGCTCTAAGTAGTTGCAGGTTTGCTGTGACTGGGGTACATGATGTAACACCACACACAATGTTACAGATTTCACACCTATGACTGTACATATTTAGCTGGAGTTCAAGCATTCTGCCCCATATGTCTGCTCTGCTCCTCAGACAGTTGTGTATTTTTGGTAATATACTACTACATGGTGCCCACTGACATCTTGTAGGAAGTGACAAACAATTACGTGATGTCCTTTACATTCTGCTGCTACTCTGACCTATTACAACCTGCTGTTATACTAGCCACCTTCTAGGTTACTCAGAGCATGTGTAATGTCCGTAGCTGTGCCCTCCTGTCCTTCCATTGTCTCTGGATTTTTCCAGTAGCAAAAAGTGATATATTGACAGACTATGGGACTCCTATCATAGGAGTACTTCACATGCAAAATTGTGGATGCAGCCAGCTTCGAACCATGAATACCATCAACCATGCTAATGTACTTAGTCCACTAACCCACACCAACCAGCACAAAAGTGAAGTTTACTTCCTAACAAACATACACTTTGACCTCTGCATATTGAGAAAATTGAACATGCCACCAGGCTGTTTGGGACAGCCCTTGGATTGTGTGATCTGCTGCTATAACCTTACAAACATACTGTCACTGCAGTTTTATCGGAACATGGTTGTGTTAGGGTTAGGGGACTCTGACAGTCAGGTATCTATCCTATGACCCAGCTGTATCACATTTCCCTTACATACTGCAGTGGGTTTTGCTGCCTTGTGGCCTACTGCATATTATGAGGCAGCCAGTATTGGACAGAGAGTTCTTGTTGTCCCACATAGCTGTTAGTTCTCTGCAGGTAGCCCAGTAGCCCACTCTATTCCCTTGCATACATGCAGCAGGTCCATACATGTGCTACCATAGTACCCCATATATTTGTTGTGAGAAAAATTGACCTACCTTGTGAATGCAACAGTTGAGATAACAGTGCTTCAGGGCTGACTCTGTCTGATGCATGCAGTACACAGCCAATACATTGCACGGTACAGGATGTGTGGTGTGGCTGACATCTTTTTAACTATGTATGTGAGTCAGAGTGAGGTGTCAGTCCCTAGGACCCAAGGTTGTCAGTGCATGTGCTTTACATTGCCACTTTGCCAAGGCCATGGCATACTGGACACCCCTAGATCTGCCTACAGGGACAGACTCAGAGGGTTCCTCCTCTGTGTCCCCCATGGGTGTGGCTGTGGGGACCTTGGCACTGGTGGGGAGCTGTGTGTCCCTTCCCTGTGATGATCCTACCACAGCTGTTTCTGCAAGATCATATTGTGTTGCATGGCACACACTGTTAACATCTGTGCACATATAGCTGGAGAATACTGTAGGGCTCCACCAGATATATCGAGGCAGCAGATCCGTAACTTGAGCAGCCCAAACACATGCTCTCTGATGTTCCTAGTTTGTGCATGTGCCTCATTATGGAATTCTTTGGTAGGTGTGTGTGCATTTTTGATGGGTGTCATTATCCATAGTTCCAGTGCGTAGCCGGCATCCTCCAGTAGATGGCTGTATGGGATGTCCCCCCTGGCAAACATCTGGTATAGCTGTGATCCATGCCAGATATGGGAGTCATGATAACTGCCAGGGCTGCCAACACACACATTCATGATAATGTCCTGGGCATTGCACATGACCTGGCAGGTGATGGAGTGATACCCCTTGAGGCTGACATAGGTTCTACCCTTCTCATCAGGCGGTGCTTTGATGTGGACATGAGTGCAGTCTATGGCACCCAGTACCTTAGGGTAGTGTCCTACATGGTGGAAGAGATGCATACTGCTGGCCATCTCCTCAGGGATGCGGGGTTAATAAATGTGCTCACTGGCATGTACTTACATGGCAGCCAGGAACTGGTGGAGTACCCTGGATGCAGATGCCTGTGAGACCCCCATCATGCCCTCAGATTGTCTTTGAAAACTTCCTGTAGCTAGTATTCTAAGGACTACACATTCCATTGTTTCCACTGGGATGGGTTCCCCTCTGTTGGCTCAGGGTCTGAGTTAGCGGAGTCAAATCTTGGTGAGTTCTTGTAGTATGTTTCTGTCCACCCAGTAGCGCTCTATGATCTCTAACTCATGTAGCTCCTAGAAGGTTACGCTGGGCCTGAACACTCTTCTCCTTCTCAGTCTAGGCCTATTTTTAGCAGTAGCATCAGCACTGACCTCAGCATCTAGCACATACAGATGTAGCAGAACAGCAGCAGTCTCTAGCATTCTGTCAGTTAAAATTCCCAAGTCTGTACTCCAGTGGTGGAGTATGTGGGAAAATCAGATTGTAGGGTGTATGCATACTTTATAGTGATGTGCTGCAGTTGCAGCCTGTGTGATTGGCTAACTATGGTGCATTCCACCTGCCAGGTATATCACTGAAGGGGTTTGAATGTTACAGTTTCAGTGGAAAAGGGCTTATCAGTAATTTACACATGATTGACTTTCCCAGGCTAGTTCCTTTTTTTTAAAATGCTTTCCCTGCTAAGCACTGTAGCGTGGCACTGGTGTAAACATTGCTGACCAGTTTGGTCACACCCCCATGCACAGGCACACTCAGCATAGCTTAAACTAGCTAAAACATACTCCCTGCTGTTAAACAAAGCTTAGCAGCACTAGAAACCCCCCTCAGCACATTTGCATACAGATCCTTGCACATAACCTGGATACTTCAATATTCCAGGGCCTGCCACTTTAGCAACCACTGAAATCTACCATTGTACATACTGCATGCAGGGCCTTATAATGCATTATTCTCGCATATGTCTTATTTTTATTTTGTAAACATTTTAATTTTTTTTTGCATAACAGCATGTTTATGCATTGCTGTGTGCTGCACAAATGTAATATGGGTATTAAAAATTATTTTATATTATTTTGCATTAGTTTTTGGACTCACAGGGCATAGTTTTGCACATATCTGTGCCTACTATGACAATTCTGATCTTCTACATGGGCTTTTACAGCCCCTTTTCAATTTTCACATTTCTCTACATGGCCATTTTCTGTGTATATTTCTAACACCAGCACTGTTTCTGCACAGATAACTGTCTGCTTCCTGGATTGCAAAACACCCTCATTTGCATGGATTTCACCTGCTTATGAGGTGATTTGCATGCCATGGACACTTCTGTGTCTGCATGCTCATGCATGCCCCTCTGCTCTGTTTACTGGATCGCATGGCTGCTGGAGTCTGTGTTATCTCAGTGCCACTCTGGCTACATGGAAAATCACTCTGTGTAGGCTTTATTGAATTCCCCCCATATATTTTTTGTTTATGATTTTCCAATACCTCCTTTACCATCTTCTGCTATTTTTTACTCTCTGCTCTTTTTCCTTATCCTGCATCTTATACTGGGTTTAATAAAAACTTACCCAACTTTCATTTATGCTATATACCCTTGAATCTTCTAGTTCTGTAATACTAGTCCTATAGCACTACTTTTAACAATGTTATTGCTGTCTTACTTCTGACTTGCATGGTTTATGAAGAAATTTTTATTTGACTATTACAACAACACATGTTAAGGTAGATTAGCAGATCTGTATATAATTCTACAAAACGGCAGCATATGAATTTGTATTCCAGCTTCAGAACTTGTCACCCCTGACTTCCAATGGAAAGAGGCCTGTCTTAGATGAGCATCCATACTGAACAATTCCGAAATAAAATAATCGGCTAAACAAATTCCTGTTTGAAAGGCTGAACACTCAAAAATTTGAACTAGAACCAAGAAAAGAACAAAAAAGCAGTCCCAAAAGACTGATACCCAAAACCACAACAACAACAAAAAAATACACATATATGCACATACACACACATGCACAGACAAAAAAAAAACAAAACAAAAAATAAAAACACAAAAACACATTTTCCCCTGCACTACCACACACCCTGTAAATTATGTATACCAACTCTGAGACTGCACTACAGTGGGAGTGGGGAAAGGGCAAAATCCCACTGCCTGGTGTATCATGATTTTATACATGCATCTACCAGCATTTAGCAACATTCTGTAAGTTTGATATTACATGCTGGTAGCTAACCTGTTCAACACTGTGACAATTCGAATTTAAGAATGGAACCCCAATGAAACAAGACACTTAAGTAAACAGATGGACTTTTATAAATTGTATTATCAGCTCATCAGTCAGAGGATTTTGTCTTCATCTGATACATTGGAATGGAGTCATAATATAAATGAGGACACCCAGCTGCAGGAACACAACATGTTCATAATTAAGAAGTAATGGCATTACTCATTTGTCTTTTTGTATTGTAATCCATTGGTAATTGTGAAGCTAGGTTATATCCTAGTATAATATACTTCTCAAGAATATTAGACTCTGCAGTACTAGAAATTATTGCTACCTGCCTCTGAGACAATATCTCAGGAAGTTCTGGATCTTCATATCAGTCAGAATACAAAAAAGTTCCTTGTCTAGCCCTTCCACAGTCATCCAGAGGGATCAGTTTGGATTATGCAATACAAAATTAAAGCATATGATCAATGCTCATTTGGTATTTGGAGACTGAGAGTAGTCATGCATTCAAGTTCAAGGCAAAGGTGAAGACAATGGAGTTATGCCTGAAATAGATTTGTTACAGGCTTCAAAAAGTATTTGCTGTAGATCAGATCCTGACCTATGACTCAAGGATCCAACAAATGTCAACAACCTACTTTAGAAGTAGACCCTGACGTATGACCCATGGTATAAAAATACTCAGTGTAATCTCTTCAACCTGAACATGCCAGCCAAAATGGGTCTGGGAGTTGCCACATAAGGGGAGTCTTCAGTCCTGAGTACTGCTGTTAATACTGAATGTGTTTTGGCAATTTAGCCACACAAGCTGAATCAATATTTTTTTAAGCATTTCTAAAATCTATATTATAATTTGATGTAAGGAAATTTAGTGCTAGCTGTACTAGCATGTAAATGCATGATCTGTTTTATACATTAAACAACTCTGTTTCTAACCTACAAATTTTGTACATATTAAATGTATGTGAAAATCTTCTGTGCCTTATGCTATAAATCAATGTAAAGATATTGACTATGATGAGCTTTTCTCCCTGTGCTTCTGCAGAAGATAGGCTTTACTACCCAGTCAGAATTTCCCGGTAAACAACAACAGAAAAATAAATGTCCAGTACTCAAGGAACTGCTTTCAGCAATCAGGTTTGCTGACCTCAGCTTTCAACTGTTAAAATGGTACTAGGTATTGCAAGAATCATAGGATGTATCCCAAGATAAGAGCTAGCAGAACATGGATGCACCTGTGTTGTGTCCCTTATAATTTGCAGAATATGGCTTCAGGCTTGAGCCTTAATTAAATGAGGACAAGGGCAGTACCCACCGGAAATGTAGGAGATGAGATGGCTAAATAGATTTAGATATATTAACAAAGCTATCATACAGCTATTGTATATATATAGATAAATATATAAATAATAACAAAATTCAGCAACCCATGATGAACGTACTAAAACAAACAACTTCTTGGAGGCACTGCTTGAGACCTAATTGCTAACAAAATCAACCACGACACCCACTTTTAGCACTTTCATTCACTTTAATCATGAACTTCATCAGAAACACTTTACATCATTAATCTCAGTGCATAAATACATCAAACTTAACATGTTAACCATTACCATAACAAAATCAATTAACTTTGATAAAATAATTGTTAATTAAAAACAACAATGATTCATCCTCCTTAAATTAAAAAACTTCATTCATTCAACCTCATTATATTTAAAAGATTCTATTACTAAGGTACTGGACTACAGAAAAAAGAAATGTTCACAGACATCAGGAGCTACCTACTGCTGAACAAGAATGCCTAACTATGTTTAAGCAACTAGCAGTCACTACTACTTAACTGTATAACTCTGGCTCCTTCTCCCTAATATCCTCTTCCCATTGGCTAAGAAAAGCACAACGGCTCCTCTTTAAGTTGCTGTACTACTTCCCTGAGTGGGTTATGCTTGTGGTGTTAATCATCACCCTGGTAAGGGAGTGCCAGGTATCCACCTTTTAATGGTAGCCCCTCAATAAAAACTGGACAACACTTTCTTTCGGTGTTGCTGATGTTCCGTTTGGGGGATCTCGATTGAGACTCTTTACAAATTGCTATCAAGAATAAAATGATATTAGTTTCATGTCAGCATATGTGTCAGGTATCACATAATGTGCATTGATTGGCAGCATGACAGCATAGTGTAGCTTAGTGCCTCATCATAACCTTGCTGGAATGGGTGCTCAGACATGCTGAACAAGAGGTATGAGTGTAATAGATGTGGAGCAGTCTTTGCCTCTTTTCCAGTGTTACAACATAGTGCTTCTGCCTCTGCCTGTCATGATCTTTCCTTACATCTAACCCCCCTGATGGATCCTCAAATGGCTCATCCTCTACCACTGCCTCTGGTATGTCTGGTCCTCTGGTGACAGTCCTCTGATCTAGCTGTATGAGTTCTACACTATTGTGCAGAATTGTAGAGACAGCAAATATCTTACTGCAGGTATTTGAAGCATACTGTATCACATCTTCAGAGGAATATAAGCAGCTTAAGAGGGTCTTTATTAGTCAGTTGCTGTTCTGCAGCAGTTTGGTCACTATTCCTTCCTGGCTATGCTGTGTGGGAAGTATATTAATATCATAAACCATAGCTCAATGGCATATTCAGCTTTGTCAGTAAGATGTCCCTGTGTTAACTCACTCTGCACAAATTGCTGTTATAGGTCAGATGTGTGCAGAGGAGCTGCAGGAATTGTCTAATAGTGCACAGATACATTGTACTTAATACCATGAGTGTTGCACACCATCAGGCAGTTGATGGAATAGAAACCTTGCAAATAGAAGTACCATTGATTGTGTGGAACAGGTATGGCCTTAATAATCATATGGATGCAATCAATGACCCTTAGTTCATTTCTCTTATCTGTGGATCTTGGGAACTATATATGCTCCTGCACATGGTGAAGTATAACATCAAGAAACTGGTGTAGTACTCACGAGGTGAATGGCAGTCATTCATCCACCATATCCAGTGATGTTTGCTGCATGGTCACTTTACCAAAGATTGTCGATGTATCACATACCTTCAGATCCACAGAAACCAGTATTCCATACATCACATGGGTCTCTGTTTGAGGAAAGTACATATAGAGGTTCCTGTGTGGTGCCTCTGTCTGTAACAATAGAATTTCACTATGTCCCCCTATCACGGAGGTGATTGTAGGTTAAGTACAGGTGGATCCTTTTGTGATGAGGAATGGAAACAATGCACATCATTGTGGTCACTGTCTGTGAGAGTGGCCTCTAACATAGACTATTCAGTTAATATGGTTGCCACTTCTAGCATCTTAACATGGTGTCTGTTTCTGTTCACTAACAAATTACAGTGTACAAACTCAGTAGTGGCTGTAGCTGATTGAAAGCTATAGCTAATATTTGTCTCATCTGGCATCCAGTGCTCCAAGATCTGGCACACCTTAACTCTAAGTCATGGAGTATAAAGAAAAAAAAAAAGGTACTTTCACTAATGATCCACTACAGCTCACCTTTCTCCTGAGGAGGTCCAGGTCCTCTGCACTCCTCAACTATAACTTGAAGAAAGACAAAAAAAGCCTACTTTTAAAAACTTGTAGCAAGACACTTGCTACATTTGTAGTAATGGGCTTCTACAAGTTATACCGCACATAAAGAGCCGAACCAAGTGCTTCAGTCTCTACAATGAAAACAAAAGCAGAAAAAAAGCAGTATTGGAATTATTTCCATACTGGCAATCACAAATGCTGTTTGTGCCCCATAACACCTTGCACCCAGTTCAGATGTCCACTTTTCTCCACCCTAGCTACACTTCTTAGCTAATCACGCAATTTTTATAATTTCTGAATCACTTCACTATTTTTTTTAATCCTTATTTGCATTCTCAGTTGGGCTTGTTGCCATAATGTTGCTCTTATCCGTATCATCATATGGTTCTGTGCAATTCTGCATGACATTGTTGCAGCATTATCTGTGTCTTTGAATCCGTATCACCCAGCAGTATTCATTTCAAATCCCAGCCTCTGTTTTCAAAAAAAAGAGTCTCTTTCAAAATAGGTTATAAATACATAATTAACACAATTGCATACTATGAAATACTGTTCATAGAATCAAAGATATTACTAGATAAGTAAGTTAACAGTTTATGCCCTGCCAGTAAGCACCCACATGATATACCTCCATGATATAGAAACAAAAAACAGGTCAGGTCAGAAATGACTTTCCAGATGCTCATCCCATCAAGGATCATCTTGAAAGATGTAAGAGTATCAGTACCTTTTATATGAGAGAGACATTTGCTACAGAGATGGGGCAAGCATTAGGTAATACATCTGTCCAACCAGCATCTCTTATTAATATGTTAGTGCAGATGTAAATTCTTCATTTGAGTGTTTGAGGAGTTGTTTGCTTGGCAGAGAAGATATCAAGGAGGCTTGGGTCCTTAATGACATGAATGCAAAACATAGATCTCCATGAAAGAATCTATATAAGATGTAGTGTAATGCAGTCCCCTAGCCTATCTTGTTAACCAAGAGTCTTTAGACTAGGAATCATTTTAGTTAGGAAATGATGGGTGTCTCTAAGTGTGTGATGGATCTGGATACATATATGTAAAGAAGGCATTTTACTCAACCATTTGCATAATCTGAGCTGAGAACAGCAGGAAAATAGGCTCCTTTAACCTGGATGAGATGTCCGACACTATGATGCCATCTCATTGAGTCAGGGGTCTTCATGTCTCTGTGTGGTAAGTATGGAGTCAGTTGTCCATCATTTTCCTTTAGACAAGCCCTGGGATTCCATAATGCCTACACTAAGTGTATACTAAGTGTACACTGTTCTGAGTGAATAGACAAAACAGACATAACTCAGACCTTCTTCCTCCTAATTTTAGTTTTCCTACTGATTTTCTTGCAGCTTTAAATATTGACAGGGATTCATAAAGGTTAACAAAAATTGCAGATTATATGTACACTTAGTGTAATCTTTCTGAGTGACTAGAAAGCACAAACATGTGATAAATATGTTCATGAATGGGATATGGTGTACACTTAGTGTAGGCTTTGTATCTGGCCCATGATCTGTCTTACAGGAAGTGAACTTTGATTTTTGTTTTCTGAGATCAGGTTCAAGTTGGTACCACAGTTCACATTTGTTAACCCATACTCCCAGATCTTTCTTTGATTTAGTGAACTTGGTGAAAATATATTACTGGAGGATTATCAGGGGCAGCCATTTCTTTTCAGATTGGAGTTACAATGCTACTAGAGAATAGTGGGTGTACAAACCCATCTGAACATGTTATTTGGTTAGGAGAAGACTACAGATTTCTTTTACCTTAATAAGTAACAACTAATTATGAGATTTATTCCTGCTTACTGATTCTATGTAGTTTTATATATATATATATATATATATATATATATATATATATATACTTATACACAGACACACACACACACACACACACACACACACACACACACACACACACACACACACACACATACACACACACACACACACACACACACACACACACACACACACACACACACACACACACACACACACACACACACACACACACACAAACACACACACGTAAAAATTCTGGTGTAAACCAAGGTATGTGTAACATTATGTATACTAGCTACAGATATTTTTTCAGAGACCCAGAGGAGAGGGAATATATTAGGGATATCACAGGGCATCCAGAATATTACATCAATTTCTAAACACAATGCTACCTCTTGCAATGGTTAATATCTGGTTTCTATGTGCCCCACAGGAGAGAGCTACAGCCATTCAAAATTTCTGTGCCATAGAACACTTCCCTTAGGTTCTGGGGCCATAGGCAGCACACACATTGAAATAAATCCCACACCTGGTGAACAGGGAAAGAGGCATGTCAGTAAGAAAGGCTACTATTCTATCAGTTGTCAGGTGGTCTGTAATGCTCAAGAGATCATCTACAATGTGTGGGCAGGTAGCCCTGGCAGTTTTCATGACTCACACATATCACACACACCTGTGATACATGTGAGTCATGAAAACACACTTATCACATACCTGTGACCTGTATGTAAAGTTTGCTAGGGATGACTTTCCACAGTAACTTTGCTCATGACACCCATGGGAAACCAACACAACCCCACTGAGCAAGGATATGATGATGTCCATATTCAAGTCAGGAAAATTATCAAACATATATCCAGCTTGCTCAAGTCAGACTTCCAATGTCTAGACATCTCTGGTGGTGCCCTGTAGTACGATTCAGCCACCTCAGCCAAAATGATCACAGTCTGTGCAATGTTGCACAATATAATTGTAAGAAACAGCTGCAACAAGGACAACAAGGCCAAGGACCAGAGTTCCCAGCAGCACAGACAGGGCAAGCAGGGTCAGCAGATACAGAGGAGGAGTCTGATGAAGCACTAGGAGTCGTGGATGATCCTGGCAGATGTAGGCATGTGCAATATGCTATGGCCCAGCTAAGAGGTACAGGATAACAAGCACACTCAATACACAGTTGAAGACCTAAGAAGCTAAACCCATACAAACGGTGACAATGATGCATGCAAATTCATCAGTCTATACATATTAATGAAATGATTGTAGTCTGTGAGCATCAGACAGTCAACCCAAGAAGACACAACTTGTATCAGCAGCATTAACCAAGGTAAGTGATAAACCCATAAAGAAAAGATAGAAATTATTACCCTCATATGAAAGTATTGTACATCAGTGAGATAAAACATGGCTCAGCTGTACAGGAATGTCAGTAGTAATTCATGGGTGATATATGCAACAAATATTAATCTGCCCATTACTATGCATCACACATTTAAGTTGCCCTCTGCCTGGAGTTGCACTGTAAGTTATTACTGTATATGAACATACACATGTAATACATAAGTATAACCCACCCAAAAAAAAAATAATAAAGAAAAAAGTGCAATGACAAACCTGATAAGTCTGAAAAAAAATGTATAGTTACTTAACAGATAACGACATTAACAATGGATCAAGTGAAGGAAATGAAAATTTTACCATTTGGGGTAAGCTTTGTTGATATGCATATATAACAGGCTTAACGTAGTTGTTGATGTAAAATGTAACATTCACATTGCTACTAGTTATATAAAAATGTTATCACTTATATTCACATCCTCAGAGAAATGTTGCTATTAGCTAATGATACTTCACATGAAAACTGCCATACCTTCTATAACCAAACAAATGAGCAAACTTCAGACATCATGCAATATAATCCATCACAACTGTTTCAATAATTTATTTTTTAACAAACATCACATACCTTGACATGATTTGTATGAAAGTCCAAAAATGTAATGTATTTGCAGTAGTCAAACAGCTGTATCTCAAGCTGGAGAAATCAGTCTCACCTAATATGATACAAGCGCCTTGGCATTAGGTTGCACTTATGTAGTGCAGATTATCCCGTCTGTACCCTGCAAACATGTAAATCAGGTGCAAACTCAGTATCAGTAATGAATCACATAACCTGCTCAAAGTGCTGGTCAGATAAACATGGTGAGAGGACATATACAATGCCATGTACATACCCTAGCAATACAAGAAGGAGTATTGAGAAGTGGGGCCTGCTAAGGGCTTGCAAGTGTGGCTCATTTGCATTAGAGCACAGATAACTGAGTTTTTAACACTCCTGTCCCTTTTGATGTACAGTTACAGAGGGTACACCAAGGAGAATAAACTTGCAAAAGAAGAACGAGAATACTTTGATTTACTTAAAAGAGAAAACATTATAACACATTTCTGAATATATGCCTAAGAGGTAAACATGCCTGTGAGTACAAAGCATGAGTAAGTTATGTGAAGTACATGGAAAAGAAACATTCAAACATAACATATCTAAATACATGCAAAGTGTAATGTTATCAGTTTACAAATGTATCAAAATATACTTACAACTCACAAAATAAAGGAAAATATACACTCTTGTATTGCATACATATGTCAGTACTGTGGTATAATTTGTTATGTTTACTGTTGCAAATTTCAAAAGCATGGAGATATGAGCTGTGAAACGACAAATGACAACTTTGATAACATGGTTATACTGCTCCATAAAAGTATAATGGCAGAATGCCAGAGCTTGAGTTTATGTGCTGTACTTTTTCTACCTCATAAATTCCTCTCTTTATATGGAACATGCCATTAATCTTTCCAGTGTTTCATAATAATGCCATGGATTCAAGGTTCAGATCTAAAGAGGGTCATGTCTTGGAAAAATAGGGATCCTTCATGTCCACATGTTCATGGTATAAGAGCATAGAGTTGGGAAATCATGACATACACACTTTTTCCTTTTCCTCTTGTATTTTTTTTTGTTTCATCTTTTGCACAGAACCTTAGCATTGCACCTTGATGGCTATCACCAGTCACTAGCAGTAAATTATGGTTTTCTTTCCAAGGCACAAATGCAGATATTTTATTTGGAATGTCATCAGTAGTACAAATAAGACTGGTTTCAATGCTCTTCTATTAGCACTCCAGACAGTACTGAGTGTAGAAAATATACTTGTTAATTACCTTTATCTGTGGCTCAATGTGTTAATGCAGTAAAAGTTTGCAGAAAAATCAGAAGTAATACTGGATTCATTCAAATCCAGATTAAATTTGGTTTTACCGAGGAGGGTCAGAATGAGAATTACCATAAAATGTATTTTAGGAACTGAACAACCCAACACTGTGTAGTGAATGTTAAATGAATTACCTATACTATTTATGAAATTGTATTAAGCATGACATTGATCATATCTAATTGAAATAACACTTTCATATGTACAGTGCTAAAAATGCTTAGTAGTGACTGGAAAAAAGACAGATGTCATGAAACTTTCTCTGTAGCTCAACATATGCATGAAGTAACATACATGTAACAACAACAACAATAATGCAGGGTTTATTCCAACTTTTGATAATGTCAAGGTAGTATAAAAAGTGACACCCATGTTTTATTGGTGGAAACTGAACTATTCATAGTAGCAATAATAAAATTTTATATGAATAATGCAAAAAATGACATTTATTAAAGTATGAGAAAAGAAAATTAGTATCTTGATGAATATGGAGCTATTTATAATATATTCTGGATTAATTATCCATATTTCCAAGTAGTAATCATGGCAGCAATGGATTTCATACATATAAAGATATGTCATTAATACTTGCATATGGTGTATCAAAATGAGCTTATGTAATCTCCTGTATGGATCCTTTCTCAAGACCTGTTAGCAGAAAGCCTAATAATGTGTGACAGAAATGTAAGTTATCATTTGAAAAACACTGGTAAAAGGCTGAATGCCAATTGTTATGTTCATTGTTAGATAAACCCTCTAGTTGTATTCTTGTTTTGTTTTGTTATTTTTTTTTTTTGTTGTTGTTCTTTTTTGGCTTCTGCATTTGTGTCTCATTTGGCAGTGTGCATCAATGACTGTCAGCAGTCATTATCAATGAGAGATAGTTGACATCTCAAGACAAAAATGCAAAAAAAAAATTTGGCTGCCACCATTGGTGCAAAAGAGAAAGCTGCCCCTGTGCTTCTGTCAGCACTTTGGACTATACTGAGTGAACAAAATATACCTGAACATTTGTGGAACATCTGCTTTGGTTGAATAAATATCCTTTACTGTCACTTGGCTGGTGTTCTTCGTGTCTCTTGGCACTTTTTGCTGTATACCTGCAGAATACCTTTCTCTGTGGTTCAAGGTGTTAATGCAGTCAGTTAGGAGAAACAGAAGTGATAATGCAGGGTTCAAATCAGTTTACAGATAGTTTTACTGAGTAGTTCAGAATAAGCAATGTCAGTGCATTTTTATTAGGAACTGAACATGAATTGAAAACTATTAAAATATTAAATTTGCAGCACTGCTATGTGTAATGAATGCTACATAAGTCAAATGTTATTCCTGTAAATTATATTAAGCATAACAATGATAATAATTAATTTAACTATACTTCCATAGATATAAACTGCACAACAGTTATTTAAAAAGAATTACTCATCACATATAATTATGTGTGTAGGACAATCCCCCGGATTTACTAATCTTCCGTGTAAGACTAGATTAGTCTTACACGGAAGTGCCAGTCTAAAAGTATGATGGCAGCGCATCCTATTAATGAGGGCACGCTGCCTCAACTCTAAAGCTTACACGGAGCATGGACGAGTGTAGGGGGCATGTCGGACTGCCGAGCAGTCCAAAAATACACGCTCCTGCAATGAAGAAACGCCGCAATTTTGAGTTACATGAGCGAGTCCGCTCACATGTGCATAATGTAACACTACACTCCCCCATATGTTAAACAACTGACAAAATTAAAAATAAAAAGAGTTTTTTTATTTATTTTTTCATCCGATATAGCTGCCCGTATTTGCGCGTGTTTGCCCATTGCTTAGCTACAGTTTGCAGCTTAGACACCAGAAGGGGATAATAAGAAAAATATATGCAAATTAAGCAAAATAGTGATAGCGTAGTGGTTAGAGCTTTCACCCAAAGAGGAGGCATTCCCGGTTCAAGTCCCACTACTGCACGTTCCATTTTCTGTTGGAAATCTGTATACAAAAATATTTCCTGACATTTTTTATGTATAAGTTTTGTAAAAAGCATTGAAATGTTAAATGTAGTAATGAACAAATTATATATATATGAAGGTGAAATGGTTATGCATTCTGAGGCATGAGTACCCTATTTTAAGCAATATAAAGTACTGCTAAGCACATTTTAGCAGTATTGAGTGTATTTAAATCGAATTGCGTGTAGTTGCGCACCACATTAACCAGCGCAATGTCTTTGCGTAGCTGTGCACCACGCTAACCAGCACAACCACAACGTATTTGCGTGTAGCTGTGTACCGCGGTAACTAGCACAACGTCGGGCAACGTCGAGCAATGTCAGGCAACGTTGAGCAACATTGAGCAACGTCGAGCAATATCGAGCAACGTTGAGCAACGTTGGGCAAAGTCGGGCAAAGATGAGCAAAGTCAGTTAAACACGACCACACCTCCTTTACTGTACCTTAACCAGTCAGGTCTGCCCAGTAGGAAAATAAAAAGCAGTGACAGGGCCCGAACTCAGAATACTGTGCACTATAATCACAGTACTTAACCACTAATCCATGACAGCATTTCATAAACATGCACTTTCAACAGACACATATCTATCAAAGGAATTTTAAACATTGCCAACATCAGCTAAGCAGGCGTGCCTACAGCTGAGTTTTTCCAAAACTGGCCAATCACAAATAAGTGCGGGAAATGAGGCATGTTTAAGCTCCACAGGTGGGAATACTTGCTATAACTGGTTGTAGCTTCCTTCTGCAGTCAGCATGGCCGGTGTTGGAGAAGGCACTCAATTTAGAGTGCAACGCTGGGGCATCGAGGAGTCCAAAGTAATGGTTTGGCTCCTTGTCCACAATCATGAGGAAAGACTCCTGCGGGGCCAGTACCAGGGTACCTAATATAAAACGGAGGCCTGGAACAGTCTTGCCCATGATCTCACCAGTGCCACTGGTGTTCCTCAGACTGGTGAGCAGGTCAGGCACCATTATTCTGACCTGAAGTGACATAGGGAGGATCAACTGGACCAGTGGATCCAGGAATCCTGTATAATGCCTAATGCCCCAGTACTGAGTAAGTAGCCATTGTATTAAGTAGTTAAGAATTGCTATGCTTGTCTATACTATGGATAGGTATGTCTCAATATCACTGCATTTACTTCACAGCTGCAGGTGTCCAGGCTATGAACCAGCAAGCCCATGAAGATAGGCTGTAGAGGCTGCATCATCAGGCAGGTTAGTAATTATTCTGCATGTACTGTTATATAAAATAAATGAGAGAGCCTTCAAAAAGTCTTTTAACCCAATAAATAAAGGTGTAATAATCCTTTAATAAAAGTATGATTCATGGAGTGCATCTGTGTCATTTTCTTTGATATGCTGTTCTACTGTTGCATTCTACATATAGTAGTGTTGTATTAAGCAGTGTCAA
This sequence comes from Protopterus annectens, assembly GCF_019279795.1. Classification (NCBI taxonomy): domain Eukaryota; kingdom Metazoa; phylum Chordata; order Ceratodontiformes; family Protopteridae; genus Protopterus; species Protopterus annectens. The sequence continues at coordinate 962,612,945 of NC_056745.1, forward strand.
CCCACACTTGGGTAGGCCCATATAACGTGGATGAAGGGAGTGCCAGTAGCTTGTATGCATATGCACAGCCCTCAACTGTTGGTTCATTGCCAGCATGTACAGGTTAATCTGGCACATGAATAGCTTGGTATTGTGTTCCCCAGAAATGTCAGTGTGCTGCCAGAAATGTAGGGAGCTGTTGACATATAACTGATACTTTCACCTGAACATATATAGATATTTATATGAAAGTAGATCTGTCAGTGTACCATCTTAGCAGTAGTGTGTGTGAGCAACTCTCAAAATATGTTGCAGTAACATCTGCATCTTGGACAGTTTGTATGTAAGATACAGCTCATGTATATAATGATCTAGCAAAATCCAATTGCACAATATAAGGACATTGGGTTGTGTAATAATACATGCAAGGGACATATAACAGCAGTTAATAGGAATGTACTGAAAACTAGAATAATATATAAGTTGTTAACTGAGCTATCTTTTCCCACCCTACTGTATGTGCATAAAAAATGCAATTCCACACCTTAATCGGTATGTCTAATCTCAAAACTTTTGTTGGGACATATGTCCTATTGGATTATAAATATTTGCATTAATTTCTATGCATGTGGTCTGTTAAAATACCACAATATTGGTGGCCTGTTGCCATCAATTCAACCTGCATGCTATTGTAATGTCCACTATTGTTCTATATATGCATGTGTTATGCTTGCTTTTCAACTGTTGAAAATCTGGTGTGTTGGGTTAATGGGAATACTTCTGCATGCTGTTATAACTAATTGGAAATGCTGTTGACTGTTACTAACCCATATCTTTATTAAACTCTCCAAAACATAGTTTGTATGGGAAGGCCGGTCCCAGCGGACCCACCTGTCCCACCTCAGTTGGCCATGGCACCTGGCACCAGCAGATCTGGCGCCCAGCCTGGGACCTCCTCCTCCATTGGCCATGTGTCACCTTCAGGTGGAAGTGCTGCAGGGGATGGGGCTTGGCCCCCCATGCAAGCATAGGCAGAGGAGGGGCACCTATCACCCTATGAATGGTCCGGGCTGTGGTGCATAGAGAGATTGAATGTTCTGTTGCAGAACCTCTATGCCAGCTTGATTCCTGAGTGGTGCAACTCCTGAGTCAGCCTGCCCCTCCTACACAGCCCCCAGCACAGCCACCCTCTGGGCCGTGAAGGTGCAGTGGTGACTGCCCTTGGGTGGGGACCACAGTCCCACTGTTTCCATCTGGGGGTTCATGGGCTTACGATTTCCAAACATCTCTCCCTGTCAAAGGTGTTCACCCACCACATGTGTCATATACTGCCCCTGTATGCATCTTGTTTGTCTTGTCTGTTTACCTCCCCAACCTACCTCCCCAAATATACCTACTTCCCCTACCCCACATTCCACTCTCACCTGAAAAAAAAAGGGCAATCTGCTCCCCAAAAAAAAATTACGCCCCATACATAGCTGCCCATTTTGCACACATGTCCATTGGACACATGAATTGTTATTTAATTGGCATTACAACATACTTTTTTGTCCTCACCCCTCTCTCAGGGGTTGAAGGTTTCATATCTACCTCCAAATTTATTGCATATGCACAGCTGTTGCTGTTGAAGAAATGGGCAGCTATGGACCTTCCCTACACCTGTCCTGCACATCCCGAGCTATTTTCCATACTGTCTTTCCCTAAGTGTGCACCTTTTTCACCACTTTCCTATCTCCCCATTTTTCTTTTCTAGTGCAGGGTTGAGTGGGAATAAGCACTATTAAGCAGTAGTTAGCTGATTTGTGTGAGATTTTGCTTGTTTATGCTTGGCTAAGCAATGCGCAGCAATATGCAAACCCACGCAAACCCGCTTACAACTGCTTAAAAGTGCCTTAGTCACTCTGTATGCGAGGGCCCTTGTTCTGCTCAGGAGCAAAATAAAACACCTCTGTAAGTCTCAAACCCTGGACCTTGCACACACTACACAACATGAAGTACCACTAAGCCCCGGTAAATATACTAAGTTGGTGCTTAAATAATTATATCATGCATCAGAATGAGTGATTGTAAAGGAAAAATAGGAATACCATACCACACGACTTGTTCTGTGTATGTTGACCAACAGTTGTTGTGGGATTACATTACATGACTGTGATAAGAGAAGCAGCCATTCTAGCAGGAAATAATGTTACACCATCACTTTACAACCCCACACAGCATCACAGCAGGACAAACACTGGCATATCTGTTTAGGGCAGAGGCCATACCTCCCAACTGTCCCTAATTTTCAGGGATGTCCCTGATTTTGACACAAATTTTAGCTCTGTCCCTCTGAATCCTTCCGAAAACTATTGACTTTGGCCAGAAAGGTGGTAAATTACACTTAATGAATAATGACAATAATTAAGAGTTAGACACTTCTTTTACTTCAGAAAAGGTGTATTAATTTATAAACTCTGATTCTCTCAATGTCTCAACTAAATGGCACTAATATTTTAAAGGTGTCCCTGATTGTCTCTGACATTTTCTTGACTTTTCCCTGAGTCTGTTCAAATATGTACCTGATTGATTGAGAGGTCTGGCAGAGGCAGAAACACAGAGGCATATCAGCCTTTCTGCTGTTACACACTGTGCAAATAGCTTTGGAAGGAGTTTCAGAAGCATACCCTTATGTAGGAATACAACACTGAAATACAAATGGATGTAGCCATGTACTGGTAGCAGCCAACTGTAAGAATGCCATTGCTCTATTGCTGAAAAGACCTGTGTGGTACACAGACAAAAATAACAGGCTATTCTCTGGCAATCATGTGGATAGGTCCACAGTTGGGAGTTATGCAGACAGACTACTTGCCTTGATAAACTAACATGTACACAGCAAACCTGTAAGTCCAGCAAGATAAAATCCACACAGTACTACTTACTCTCTCTGTACTTCTGCAACCCTACCCAAATGTAAAATATACCTGTGTGTGCAGGGTCTACCAGGGATGTAGGTAAGCATACTCAAAAGTACTGAAATGTGTCCAGTTTTTCTGAGCAGCTTGTGCTAATGTCAACACTAAAAAGCACAAACTGTTTAGAACTGAGTAAATCAATATTCACATTATAGCAGTTCACAAACAATTCTTGTGCCAAATGAATACATCTCAATAACTAGCTTTGTATGGCAGTTAATTGTAAAGTTGAAAAGAAAGTACATCTTTCCATGTATCTTGGGGTAGCATTTTGAGGGGTGAGTAGATTTCTACACTGACAAGTGGGTACTGGAAGCAGCAACATTAGGTCTGAGTACAAAATGTAAATCTCTGGCTACACCCCTAGCTTCTGATATAAGAACTATACCAACCTTCTGTCTTAAACAATGATGTCCACAGCAAACAAGGATGATCTCCATCTTGGAAAGCTGAAAGGGCCACACCTACATGAGTCAGCAATTTATAGTTCTGGGTTGCTATGACAGTGATTACTGCAATTACTACACAGCAGGCTACATGCAATTAGCAAATGGTGGCCACTAATTGGTGCAGAGGCAATCACATGCTTATGTGCAAATTCCTACAAAAGCAGGCTGCAATCTCTGTCAACAAACTCAGTCACTCTATTGCAGAGACTGACAGAGGGAGAGAGACTGAGAGAGAGAGAGACAGAGAAAAGGAAAAAGAAATATTACCAAATCATGCAAAGGAAAGTTATGAGACACATATGTATTTACTGGCATGTAGTAGATGTTATTGAAGAATAGTCTACATAATGTGAATCATTTATATGTGGCAGCAGTACTTCTTTATGCATAGATGTTCTGCTTAACTACTGCTATGGACAATACTGTGTGTACCTCTGGGCAGTGGCACATACCTGTGAAATGTGTAGCTCAGCATTAAATGTCAAAGATCTGATACATGTTATCTGTGTTTTGTACAGTAGTGTGGCCAATGGCTGTTGGGGGGATTAGCGCTAACATTATATAAACATGGGGTGTGACAGAACAACACATGCATGATAGTCATATTAAAGTGTAGCTTAGGATTGGCAACTGCTGTAGCAGTCTAGTATGCTTATCTAGCATCTGTTGCCATATATACCCCCCCCCAATGTTAGTGTGTGTTCATATGTGACACCTGTTTGTGTTGCAGCAAGGCCCAACAGTTCAGCTGTGAGGTCCAGGGACTTGCACCAGTGTGGACCTTGTGTGTGTATGCCACACACATGTGGAGAAATATATTTGTGTCATATATATTCACATCTGTATATGTGCATAGAGCAGGGGACATATTGCAACTGTTTGTGAAGGGGGGAGATATATATATATATATATATATATATATATATATATATATATATATATATATATGTTGGTGAAGGTTAGTATGTGCATATTTGTATGTAGGTTTTAGTGTGTGACAAACAAGACAGCATACAGTGCTGGTATATGACATAGATTCATAGGTTCATAGGTTGGTACTAGGCTATCAGCCCTAGGGCCTATACAAGCCTAGCCATAACAATTCCCTGGCTATTTCTTCCCACATTATTTACTTTCCTGGACCCCTGTCTAGCAGGGCGACTGGCGTGATCCCTGGGGTGAATTTCCTTTCTCCCATCCAATCGTCAAGGTTCCTCTTGAAGAGGTCCAAAGAGGCACTCTGCTTGACATGTATGGGCAATCTATTCCAGAGTCTGGGGAGTCTGTGGGTCAGGAACCTATCCCTCCAGCATGTTTTGTTTATTGTGATGACAAGGTTTAGATCCCTGGAGCGTGTAGCTTTGAGGGATTGGGATTTCTTTAAGTGTAGCATGTCCAACAGCTCTGGGTTTGACATGGCCTTGTATGTTAAGCAGAGATTGCCTCTGAGTAGGCGGTATGCGACAGAGTATAGCTGGAGTTTTTTAAGGCGGTCAGCGTAGGGCATCTGCTTTAGGCCTGTTATTCTTTTAGTGAGGTATTTCTGAGGCCTTTCCAGTTGTTGCAGATGTCTTGAGAGGTACATACCAAATGGGGCGTTGTATTCTATAATGGGTCTAATGAGGGATGAGTACAGTGGGACAATGACCTCCTTTTTTCTGGATGAAAAGCCCTTCGGGATGAGGTGTGCCACATAGAAGGATTTCCTGACTGTTGTGGCAATGTGGTTATCGAAGGTGAGACCACTGTCCACCTGTGTCCCTAAGTCTCTTATCACACTTTCTGTGTTTAGTGTACTGCCACCTATATGGTAATTTATGGATACATGTTTTTCCCAAAGGGATAACAATACATTTCTTGGCATTGAGCTTGAGCCCATGGCTCTGGCACCAAGCATCTGTTTCTGTAAGGCCCTTTTGTAGAGTATCCACATCATTTGGGGATTCAATAATGGCTCCCAGTTTGCAGTCATCTGCAAACTTTGTTAGCCAGAGTCCCTTAGTGTTGACCTGTACTTCAGAGAAATAGATGCCAAACAAGAGCACCCCAGGACTGAACCCTGAGGTACTCCACTTGTCACTTGTCTGGAGCTGGATTTGGAGTCGGCTACTTTTACAGTGTGAGTTCTATCAGTAAGCCATTTAGCAACCCATTGGGTGACATAGGGATTAATGCCCAACTTAGTAAGTTTATCTATGATTCCAGAGTGGGGGTGGTGTCAAAGGCCTTGGCAAGGTCTAGATAGGCTGTGTGGACCACCTTACCCTTGTCCATGGCTCTGGAGACTGATTCAAAGAAGTCAATCAGGTTCAGGAGACAAGATCGGCCCTTCACAAACCCAAACTGGGTGGGGTCCAGTGTTTGAAGGTTGCCAATGTCTTTGTTTATAAGTTCCATGATAATACGCTCCATGGCCTTGCAGATAAGGCTTGTCAGACTGATGGGACGGTAGTTTCCGGGATCCAAGGTGGATCCCCCCTTGTGGATTAGGATAACTGTAGCTCTGCACCACTCAGTGGGCACGAAACCTGAGGTGAGGCTATGATTAAACATAACACTTAGGTGAGGTGCCAATTCATATTGTAGTTCATGTAGTACACAGCCTGGGATGTCATCTGGTCCCATGGATGCTGTATTCTTGGCTTTAGAGAGTGAGTTTTGTACCTGTGTGGCCATTATTACTGGAATTTGGCAATCTTCCGGTATTGAGATGGGCCATTTAGGGGGTGAGAGGGGGGTGAAGTTGGCACTGAATCGATCTGCCAGGATATTGGCAATATCCTTCGGATCAGTATATTTAATGCCATTCTGTTTTAGCTCAGAGCAGATCTGAGCATTGCCATTTAGATTCTTGACATAGTTATAGAATGCTTTGTGGTTGTCTTTGGAATCTTTGGCAGTTTTATTTTCGTAACTAGCTTTGGAGGATTTTATGAGGCATCTCAGTTTCTTACTGAGGCTAGTAAGGGAGTTTTTTGCATCCTGGGATTTTCCTCTTTTCTGCAAAAGTTTCTTCCTTTTGTTGTAAAGTTTGTTTATGGCAGGGGACCACCAGATTGGCTTCCTTTTTTGGATGAGAGCATTTTGGTTCTATTTGGGATGGCATGATTCATGCATGAGTGGATGTGCTCATACAGTGCCTTAGTGTAGGATTCAGCAGTTGAACTTTCAGTTCCCGTCTGCATGGGTGTCATGAAGTTTGTCACTTCTGACTTGAGTAGCATGAAGTTGGCTTTGGAGAAGTCTTTTATGGTGGTTTCTTTACTGGGGGGTGGGATGTGGATGTTAAGGGTGATTAGCTTATGGTCAGACCTGACTAACGAGGGGGTGACCATAGGTATGGAGCATTGATTTCCCATGTTGGTAATGACCAGGTCTAGGATATTGGAGCCCCTGGTGGGACTATGGATTAGTTGATCCAGGGCGTTGGAATTTATGAATTCCAAGAACCGTTGTGCAAAGGTGTTGGGACATGAGTAGTTTTCGCAGTTAATGGCAGGGTAGTTAAAATCACCCAGTATTAGGGTGTTTGGTTCTATCTTAATATTTTCCAGTATGTTTAGAAAGGTGTAGTGAGAATCTTGGGGTATGGTGGGGATCTGTAGCAAGCTACAATTTGGATTGCAGTCTTACCTAGTGTTAGTTGCACTTGGAGAATTTCAGACACATTGTGTTGGCCAGCTAGCCTGGTGGTGTGAATATCCTTGGTGAATATTGACACTCCTCCACCTTTAGTGTTTCGGTCCTGGTTTGGTGGCTGAAAAGTGTGGTAAGAGTTGTAGCCTGGTATTGCAGGGGTGATCTCTGGAGCCTTGAACCAGGTCTCAGTTACTGCACAGATATCGATGTTCTCCATTTTAGGAGTGCCTCGAGAGAGTGCATTTTGAGGTTTAGACTTCTAGCATTGAGTAGCATTACCTTCAGATTTTGCATGCTTGTACCTGTTACGGTGGTGGTTTTGTCCTTTGAAGTTTGCCTAAGAAGGCACTATAGGGTGGCAAGAGCCTTAGCCAGTAACCTGAATCCCAGGGCGACAGGTGCAGACCATCTCTGGCAAAGCATCGTGGTCTGTCAATCATGTCATCCCAGGCAGACAGATACTGGATCCCCTTTGAATGACACCATAAGCTTAGCCAATTGTTGAAGTCAATCATTTTATCCTTATATTGTGGTATCATTCTGGGCGAAAGCAGGATGCTATTCAGGGCTAGGGTCATACCTGCCTGGGCCACATGATCCGAGAGCTCTTCCATGTCTCTTTTCATGTAGTCCAGGGAGGGACGTCTCAAGTCATTCACTCCAACATGGACAATGACAGAGTCATATTTGTATTTGTTGTGGAGTGACTTGAGTGCATGCCTTATGTGGTGGATCCTGGCACCCGACAGGCAGCTGACTGTAATTTTCTCCTTATTCAACCTGGTGAGAGGGACATCAGTGTGCCGGACTATAGAGTCACCTATGACTAAAGTGTTAGGTACATTTTCTTGCCTTAGGGGTTGTTGCTGGGTGGCACACTGGTATTGTGAACTATGTGACACATTGGTTGTGATTGGTGTTTGTTTGCATTTCAGCTTCAGAGGTCTTTGTTGCTTGGGCAGGTTACAGTTAAGGGCCTCTGCATATGTGGGTTTAGTGTTGCTATATGTGGGTGTTGGTGGTGCAGGTTTAGAAGGGCTATGTGTTGCTTGAGGTGTAGTATGGGTGTTAACCTTCTCCTCTTGACTGTTTAGCACAATCTTGGGTGGAGAGAGCTTTGCTTCCATTTTGGCTATGTAAGTGCATCTCTCACAGGTTGTAGTGTTGGGTGGTAGGAGGAGAGGGTTGTCTGTGTACATGAGGCAATTGCTGCATTGCCCCAGTATGCCCAGATTCACCAGGTGGACAGGAGAAATCACCGGAAGCTGACCCTTGGACATGCCTAGTTTGGGGCTTTTTTTTTTTTTCTTTGTAAAGTATAGGAGCTGTTTCCTTAGCAAGGTACTTTGCAATTATAGGCTGTTTAGTGCCTACTATTAATTTCTCCACATGTGGTGGTTAAACACTGTGGTTGGTTTGTTCAGTTTGCAATGTTGAAGCCAGTAAGGCCTGCTAAAGCTACCTGGGCTGGAAACACCTTCAATGCATTTATCCCAAGACTGTGCGATTTTATTACATTACTGTACACCTTACATCCTTTGTATAATTGATATTCTCACTATGAAAGGTGAAATGTATATGTGCCTATATATATTATGTATTTGTAGACAAATGTATATGTATATGTATATATATATATATATATATATATATATATATATATATATATATATATATTCTTATACACACCTACATCTACTTGTTGCAATAGATTATCTGTACTGTTGACTGACTGTGATGGTCAATATGTTTGTAAATACATCAAAGATATGTATCTGTGGGATAGCTTAGTGGGAAACTGTTTATGGTATGGTATTATGGGTCCTTGCTTTTATCCTAGCAAAAGCTGTGTATTCTGTTGCTAGGCAGAACAAGTGCTATTGCATACAGTGTAATTAAGTCCCTTGGTTTTAACTAGGGTGTGTCATTGGAGGCTAAAGCACTACATCTATGATTGTTGATTGGTACCAATGTTAAATGCAAATCCTGTGTGTACTGTAGTACTACTTGAAGCTCTGGGCCTGTACAGCAAAGTATGGTGTATGTCCACATTGTTTGCATCCACTGTTTTGTGTGGTCCCTGTATTCATCACAGATTGCATTTCTCAATATTAAGGTTGTGTAAGTATTGACATACAGTACTGCATAGTACACACTGAAAGCTTATCTGGGTTGTCATACCTTTGTGTCCTGTAATTATGTCTGATGTTTGTGTGTGGGTATGTGTGTAACATGTCCTTTGACATATGTGTGGTAAAACATATAACTGCATATCTAGCAACATTCATAGTGTACTACAGCAGTATGTGACCTATATTCCCAGTTGTGCACATATGTTGGCCACGGGTTTGGCATTAACAAGTTGTGTGGTATAATAGTAATACATTTACTGGACCTTACACTGATTGTGATGGATGATATATTTCTTTACACATCAGCTTGATGTATATCTGCTGTGGCTAGGTGGTGCATCATGTTGCATACAGTGTGCCAGGTACTCTTGTATAGTCTTATATAGTGATTTTATTTTGTTGCTGTGTAGAACATGGCTCATTAGATAGAGTGATCAGTGATAAGTGGCAGTTACAGTGTTTCACTCTCGGTTAGCTTATAGGTTGCTATATATGGCAGTTCAGTGATATCTGTACTGTATAATGTTAAATGTGCCATATGACTTGCTGAGACATATTTTTGTATTTATGTCTTACAGGGATCATGGCCCATTGCAGGAACCTGCATTACAGTAGTGCTGAAGATGATATCATTACTAGCAGTATGATTCAGCACTACCGTCTCATGTTCTCTCGAACTAGCCAGGACCAGCAGGAGCGTACTGCAATGTGACAAGATGTTGTCCGCAGGGTCAGTGAGGTAGGCCTGCATAACCGGACATATGAGCAAGTACGCCACCACTGCAGTGATCTTCTCAGACATGTCTGTCAGCATGCTGCTGATGTGCGTAGACAACAGCTTGCAACAGGAGGTGGTGTTAATATCCACCACCCCCTCAGCAGAGTGGAGGAGCTGCTCATGAGCCTGGTTTCACCTGCCCAACAACAACAGAAGCAGAAATACACCATGATGGAGGTTGGAGCCACCCAGAAAGCACACATGGAGCATGTAGGTAACATGGCATATCTGTAGACTACTGTTATCTGTATTGGTAGATCATGCATATGTGAGATGTGGAGTGTGTCGCTCAAAGATGTGGAGCCTGTTGTTGTGCAATACTGATCATTTGGAACATAATCTGTAGCCCTGTGAATGTAAACTGTTGTTGTACTGTAAGACTGCAAACACACAGTAGCAATGCCACAGTTGTGGCCTCTGACAAACTATCTCATCTCTATGTAGGTCCTTCTGGGGTGACAACAAGGCAGCAGACAGATGCTGGTGAGTGTGTTCTACATTTATTATTGTAAATAAAAATTGCATGTGATAGTTAAGGTGTAGGTCTTGTGCACATGTAACACACCTACCCATAATGTATGGTGTGCATGTTTGGTGTAAGAGCACGCACATCTCACTAATGTGATTAGCTGCCTCAAACACATGCAGTACCCAGACCATCTCAAACAAATGTGGCTAGACTGTAGTGACCACTGGATAGGCACAGTTGATACTCAACATGCACATAACATACACATCTATGTCATACACAGAGTATTTTATCATGCTACACATAAAGGATTTCCAAACCCTCTGCAAAGACACACTCCAGTATCCAAAATCTCATCCACACATTACACATAATATACCTGAGGGGTAGAGGCCTATCCTGGAGCATTTAAACACTCTGCAACACACTACACATTCATGTCAGGGAATGCTCCTTATTGGCCTCCTTACAAAATCACGTAGCAACTGGTTGTGAAATGGTGAATTTAGCCAAGGTAGTACAGTTCCAGCACAGCATGATTAGTGCTGATTTGTGAAACATTTGTAGCCTTGAGTGACCACCTGATGCTTCATGATGATGGTCTATGGTACTATACCCCATCCAGTTATTGTAACCACAGTACTACACATAGCTGTCATTGCTACATACCATAACGATGTGTGTGTGCACACATATGCACCTCTAGACAGTATGCATACCAATCACCATTTGCACAACTGACACATATATGTCTTGTGATGCTATTGAGTGGCTAGGTCATATGACACATATTGGGTATGTGTAGTGTTTAAATATGCAGTTGTGTTTTAGCATGCCATGTCATGGATGAGACTGGCATGTCCACAATATGATCTACACTCACCATAAGTACCGTACATTGAGTATGTGGCCGAATGGTATTCCATCAATTATCCATGCATCACTGATGATGTTGTGTGAATACTCATCATGCATGTGCTAAAAATGTGTCCACAATTATTTGCTAAAGACACAGAGACTGTAATCAGCATTGGATACCTATCTGACACACAGATACACATCCAGCAATGGTATGTACACCTGTGAGTTATGGTGCACAGTACATTACAGGGATATGAATACCAATTGACAGTACACAAGTCTCCACGCCATCCATGCACACAGTCATACTGCCTGTACATTCATCATCACCATTGCCCTTAGCTGAGGGACAGTGTATGGTTGGCACTGGCCAGGACAGTGTGGTATCTATGTATCAGGACACAGCAGCCATAGCCAGATGTCTGGAATGGTACCACATAGGCAGATGCCCAGGGGTTCTCGTCAGAGCACTGCTGGTCAACATGCCCTTGGCAGACATGCCACACCTCTTTCTACCACAAGCATGTTCCAGGCTGTCATGGAGGCACAGACATGAATAGAGTGGTACACCAGACAGGGGCTAAGGGCACAAGGGGCTCATTACACCTCTGTAAATGACAGTATCAATGACCTAGCAGGTGCCATATGTAACTACACTGAGTTCATTGATAGACGTTAGGGTGAGACATTGGATTTCCTCCACAATGTCATATCCATGTGTCGGGACAGTGCAGGATGATTAAGACATCAACATGGACGTATGCCAACAACATCAGCAGCTGGAGGTCGCCGTGGACGTCTAGCAAGTCACAGCTGCTCCCAAAGTGCCAGTACCAGCCCCAGCAATGTTGGGGGGGCTGTCCATAGATCATCCTAGCAGACCACGTGCACGTGGCTCTCGCAAGTGCCAGCAGGGACCTGAATCCAGTGGACATATGTCAACCTCTTCGGATAGTACCCAATCTGGATTAGCACCTGATACTGTCTGTAGCACCCCTGCCAGGCACAGGTTCCGTATCCATGGCCAGAGATGGTGATCTGTAAAGCCTGGCAGGTACAGTCTGTAGCTGTCTCACAAATCCTCATATATGGCAGCCACATGGTGGAACTGTGTGCATGCAGACACACACACATAAACCAGAAACCTAGGGCAAACATACCCGCACACATTACATCAACATTGGCCCATAACAGTACTCAAGGCCCTCACACACACACTCACACACACATGTTGATTGTATGGCTCAGTGTAGGCCTCTGGCAAACCAACAACACACCCTGTGCATATGATGAAACCTGTGCCACCTCCTGTCATCTGTAACATTGATGCAGGAACAGGCTAACATGGTGCTGATGAACAGGGTGACTTTAATAAAGTATAGCAATGGTTGGATGTGTAGCATTATTTCTTTTATTCCACAATCCTATGACAGTTAAGCGCTTTCAACTGGAACCCAGTCTTCTTCAGAACAGTCAAAAAGCACCATAACATCCTTTATATACATAAACCAATACAATCATTTAAAAAATGCGCCAAAATACTTAAAGATACAGTGCACATTCAGCAGCAATAACCATATAAAAATCAATATATATGATCTTCCTAGAGATTTGAATAAACACTTATCTAGTATATACAATAAATATACTATGCAAACTATATAAAATATTTATAAAACATTTGTATATTTAAAAATATATTTAAAATTTTGTTATGAAATGTGTATGTTAACTATGTATAATATATAAAACTAAAATCTTTGTTTCAAATTCATACTACGATCAAATATTTAAAGACTTATGAGACTCTTTTGTGAATCAATAATAATTACTAATAATACAATTACTCAATCACTTATACTAAGAGAGGACCAAAAAAGGTTTAATACTAATGGACTCACTGAGTCCTGGGGGTCTGGTAGCATCTAATAAAATCTGCCATCTACTTTCCAATGCCGCTAATTGCATCTTCCAATTCCCCCCAAATATTGAATAACTGATGGTATCTATGATAGCAAACTGAAAAGTGTGCTCTATACCATATTCATGGATATGTTTGAACAATGCATTCTTCATGTCCTTCCTCTGAATACGGTAAAGGTGCTCATATATACGTTTTTTAAAAACTCTTTCAGTCTTGCCTATGTAATACATAGGACAAGAACAACATGTAGCAATATATATCACCCTATTTGTATTGCAATTTCCAGTTCTAGTTCTGATACATGTGGAATTGAAATTTTTAAGTCTGATGTATCTGGATTCATTAATAAACTTACACTGTTTACATCTGCCACATTTTGTTGTACCTTTGTACATATCCTTTGTGGCAGTGTCATAATTGGCTTTCTCTAATAATCTTTTTATATTAATGCCTATATCGAGGGCAAGACGTGAAGCCGAACGGAATGGGGCTAGACCAAAGACGGTATACACGAACAAACCTAACGGTTGTAATCAGCAGAAACATCATAATGATAAAAAAGGTACTGTTGCCTATATTATATCTAGTCCTAAACCTAAACAAACAAAAAGGACTTTTGATCAACCTGAACACAATAATTTAATTAATAGTGAATTGTTTATTACAAAGACAAATGAAAGAGAGCTATTTGAAAATGTTCTAAATGGACATGGTGATATGTATGACTTTGGTAAAAAGAATTACAATAAGAAAATTAATGAGAAAAATCACATTTATAGCTCTCTGAAAGAAATGATTTATGACTTTGGTAAGAAACTTACTGCATATAATAATGCCAAAATAGATGTTAATTATTTAAAAAATTGTATAAATCTGAAGATGGTACCTAAAGGTTTACGATTTTTTAAATTACCATTAGGCATATTATATAATGTGGAAATGATGAATGAATTTAATAGTATGTTTGATGGTTTTGGAATTGCTTTCATGGAACTGTTATTAAAATATCAGCAAGAGAAATGTGACTCTTTAGGAGACGAGTTAGAAATTATGTATGAGACTATATGTAATGATGTAGATTATGAGACCTGGAATGATCTTTTTAAAAAACAATTTTATCAAGCTGAGAGTAGGGCCAATATTATATTTGAGAGGAAAAGCAAGAAGCTAACTAGGGACCATGAAGCATACAGCAACAACAGAGCTTATATATGGCCCAAAGTTAAAGAGTTAGAAGTAGGTTTCATGTCCACCCCCCGTCCGACTACACATAGGGATTTTCAGAGTGCCAAGCCTCTTTTTGCAAGACATCCCAACAAACAGTGGACCCAATACAAAAAATAGATCAACATTCCCACACAGGAGCTAGTGTAGTTACAGTAGACAAGACTTATGAAACTGAATTTGTGACATTTACCCCTCATATTGATCAGAATATTGTTTTGGAGGGAAATACATCTAGTAGTAGGATGTCATCCTTGAAATATCCTATGGTCACATGTTTTGAAGGTTTCAAAGTCTATAACTACACAGATGTGGAGGTAAATGACGACTTCATTCGGGTCATGCACAAAGGAATGAAGTTTATTCCTACTGTTAGCAATAATTTAGTTGATAATATCAAGCAGGTGAAACTTTTTTGTCGCAAACTCAATTTGGCTGTGATTTTTGATGGTTCAACTGACCAGGTAGTTAGTACGGAAAATATACAGTTGCGCAAAAAGAGTTCCTATGTTCCTGCATCTCATCCCAGTATATCCAATTTTGAGAAATTGGTTAGTCAAGATATCTATAGACTACACAGGGACATTAGACATAGGAATTTGTTGTACAACGGTCTATTACACAATCTCACTCAATCAGAAAAGGAATGTCTTAGTCAAGTGATGCATAATAAAGAGGTACGCATTATGAAACCCAATAAAGGTGGTGGGATAGTACTATTTTATGTTGAGGCATACAAGTCTTGCATCTATGACATCTTAAACCAGGCAGTCACTTATGAAAATGTCTCCTTAAATCAGATTAACATCGGACACCATCGTATAGATCTGGCTATAGAGGAATATTTGATAGACAACAGGATTACTAATGACACTTACATGTTTTTGAAGAATGACCATCCCACATTGGCAACCATTGTTGGCATACCCAAACTTCATAAATCTTTGGAGCAACCACCCTTTAGACCCATCATTTCCGGCTCCCATTCTAAGACTTACAACATAGGGAAATGGATTGATCACCAGCTAAAACACATTTATGGAAACATCCCACACATCATGAAAGATTCGTGGAGTTTTTTGGGTAACTTACATCATGAATATTGGAGACCAGACCTCATCTTAGTCACCATTGACGTGGTCGATCTTTTCTCCAGTATACCCAGAGAACTAGGAATCGAACATTTCTCAAACAGCCTCAGGAAACATGCAGGGGTTAGTTGGGACAAGGTTGTTTTGCTGTGTGACATGATGGGACTTGTGTTAGACCACAATTACATTGTGTTTCAAGGGGAATATTTCAAGCAAATAAAAGGTGTTGCCATGGGTGCGTCGTGTGCCCCAATCTTTGCCAACATGGTGATGCTGGAATGGGAAGAGGAAGTGTTATTTAAGAGTCATTTTTATACTAACATCTCATTCTATGCCAGATATTTGGATGACATTTTTATTTTGTGGAAGGCCTCTACAGAGGAATTACAAGAATTTATGTCCTTTATTAACCATTCCTCCACTTTTTTAAAATTTACTCATCAAACTAGCACTGTGGACATTGCTTATTTGGATGTCTTGGTTGGTCTTGATCAACATACATTCACTTCTAGAATTTTCCGTAAACCAACCTTTTCCAATGATTACCTACATTTTACAAGTAACCATCCACCACACATTTTTAAAAACATCGTAAAGGGGCAGTGTATCCGTGCAGCGAGGATGTCTTCGACTGAAGCTGTGATGAGAATGGAACTTGAAACCATCAGGACATTATTTAGTAATCGTGGATATCCGGATCACATGCTCCTGGATATAATAGAATATGTGGGCAACGAATGGGGTAAGAAATATCCCCCTTTATTAGGTAAATATGTAGTTAGGGAAAAAAATGAAGGGCTGCCATCCAGTTATTCTAGTCGAGCATGTATTTTGACTTACACTCCACATACGTGTTTTATAAAGGACATATTACGACAACATTGGAATATACTTGTTAGTTCGAATTTGGAACGTATTGTGGGAAATTCTCCTGAATTTGTATATAAGACAGGCATTAATATAAAAAGATTATTAGAGAAAGCCAATTATGACACTGCCACAAAGGATATGTACAAAGGTACAACAAAATGTGGCAGATGTAAACAGTGTAAGTTTATTAATGAATCCAGATACATCAGACTTAAAAATTTCAATTCCACATGTATCAGAACTAGAACTGGAAATTGCAATACAAATAGGGTGATATATATTGCTACATGTTGTTCTTGTCCTATGTATTACATAGGCAAGACTGAAAGAGTTTTTAAAAAACGTATATATGAGCACCTTTACCGTATTCAGAGGAAGGACATGAAGAATGCATTGTTCAAACATATCCATGAATATGGTATAGAGCACACTTTTCAGTTTGCTATCATAGATACCATCAGTTATTCAATATTTGGGGGGAATTGGAAGATGCAATTAGCGGCATTGGAAAGTAGATGGCAGATTTTATTAGATGCTACCAGACCCCCAGGACTCAATGAGTCCATTAGTATTAAACCTTTTTTGGTCCTCTCTTAGTATAAGTGATTGAGTAATTGTATTATTAGTAATTATTATTGATTCACAAAAGAGTCTCATAAGTCTTTAAATATTTGATCGTAGTATGAATTTGAAACAAAGATTTTAGTTTTATATATTATACATAGTTAACATACACGTTTCATAACAAAATTTTAAATATATTTTTAAATATACAAATGTTTTATAAATATTTTATATAGTTTGCATAGTATATTTATTGTATATACTAGATAAGTGTTTATTCAAATCTCTAGGAAGATCATATATATTGATTTTTATATGGTTATTGCTGCTGAATGTGCACTGTATCTTTAAGTATTTTGGCGCATTTTTTAAATGATTGTATTGGTTTATGTATATAAAGGATGTTATGGTGCTTTTTGACTGTTCTGAAGAAGACTGGGTTCCAGTTGAAAGCGCTTAACTGTCATAGGATTGTGGAATAAAAGAAATAATACTCTTTCGTGTACGAGTTTCTTTGGAAAGTTCCTGTTCTTTTCACTTTTGGAGTTGCTGAACTTTCTTTTTATTTGTTGGATGTGTAGCATGTTGTCAGCAGTAAAGTGTAATGATATCCTAGAAGGTGTAGCTGACCAGGCATGATGCATTAAAGCTGTAATTAGCAATGTTGTATTGTTTTCACCAGTGTTTATTCCAATTGTGTTTTTTTGACCATGTGCCACTTGGCTGATGTGTGTAGTTGTGTCAGCATGCGTTATACAGTGGACAGTAAGTGTGGGGTGTGTGCAACACAGGTTTGCAGGTGTCCATTTGTGAACTTGGTGGAGGTGCACTGTCTGCATGTACATGCATATTGGACATATGGGCAGGGTGACATGCCCTGTATTGGCCAATGTTAACACTCCATAGTTTCTATTGGTGTCCAGTATGCATTGTACTACACGCATTTTGGAATTTGAGTACGCATGTGTGTGCATGACATGGGTTGACACTGTGCTGTGGGTGATGCTGCTGTTGATATCTGTCATTGGTTTCATTACTAAGGTTACTGCGACTGCAACCAAACCCAGGAAGCTCACGCACGTCGGATCTACAGCACGGTCCAAATAACAAAGCATCAAAAAACAACCAAAACGGACCAGCTGTGAGGATGCATATATATTTAATGCTTCAAATGCTTCAAATCATATCAGCAATGGACAAAACCATGCTGAGTAGACAAACCGGTTTCGGCTAATACAAGCCTTTTTCAATGTCAAATCTTCCAAAAAAAGTAAGGCATCACAATTGTGAGCCCTACTTATAATCCCTCTCTTAAAGAGGCAATGCCCAAATGAAATACAATAAAATGAATACTACAAAATGAAATAATTTTAACATCATAATTCAACCCAAATATTGGAAAATATGTTGTGTTGTTAAACAAAAATAATAATAACAAAACTAATAATAAATGGATTCTACAATAAATATACATATGTATGTTGCAATAAGGTTTCCCATACATAAAGCTGTTTACAAATTGTTAGATTCAATATTGATTGGGCCATTTGGACCAATGTGCCCCAAATCAAAAACTATCAGTGTACATGTATATCGAAATGTAAAACTAATATCGATAAAGCATATTTTATATAAACATATAAGACCCACCTATAGTGGGTATGAGAACTACAACATGAAAAAGGAATACATTGGGATCACAATCTATATTCAATACCATACTAACTTGGTTCTAATGTATTCAAACCTGGTCTAAAAAGACCACCTAACCTTATAATCCATTTGTATTCCATTTCATTAAGTTTCTTGTGCCAGCCTGCTTTCATTTGTCGATGGAGGGTAATTCTATCTATAATGATGAATGTAAAATGAGCCAAAGGGTGTTCAAGGGTATGTTTATACAAAGCATTAGTCATGCGTTTGTGTTTAATTGCACTAATGTGTTCACAGACCCTCAATTTAACAGACCTAGAAGTCTGTCCCACATAAAATGCAGAACAATTACATGTGGCCAAATATACTGCCCAATCCGAGCTACAATTAGAAAACATCCTAATCCCAAAAACCTGGGACGTATTTCTGCTGGAAAACTCACTGGTTTTGGGCATGTATTTGCAAAATGAACAATGACCACATGGAAAACTTCCCTTCAGTATATTACCCTCCATAGTAGTTTGTAATGGAAGCTGTGAATTGTGTCTCTTATAATGGGTTAAAAAGGAATTTAAATTCCTACCCCTTCTATATGAAAACGAACAACGTTCCGGTAATATATCATTCAAAACATCATGAGAACGTAAAATGTCCCAATGTTGATTAATGATCTCCACAAATCTATTAGTATTAGCCCCATAAGTGGTGACTAGCCTTAGAGTGCTATTCTTCCCTGGTCTGTAGTTGGTCTGTTGCTTGGATTTATATTGTAGTAAATCCAAACGTGGTAAGTGATTCACTGTTTGTAAAGATTTATTAATGATGTGTTTTGAATAACCACGATCCACAAATCTATTGACAAGATCCTCACAAGCCTTAGACCCTACCTCCAAAGAGGAACATATTCTTTTCATCCTCATGAATTGTGATTTGGGGATGTTGTGGATGATGTGGCGTGGATGACAACTATTCGCATGCAGCAGAGTGTTGTACTGAGGAAATTTTCTATAGACCGATGTAGCTAAAGTTTGATCCTGTAGTCTATTTATCATAACGTCCAAAAACACAATGCTGTCATGTTCCACGTTAACCGAAAAACGAATCCCAAAGCTGTTATCATTTAAATAATCCACAAATCTGGAAAGTCGTTCCCTAGTTCCACGCCACACCATCCAACAATCATCAAGATATCTTCTCCAAATATCAAGGTCTGCCAAAAAAGGATTGTGATGCGTATCATATATGTAAGTGGCCTCAAAATAACCCATGAACAAGTCCGCATATATGGGGGCAAAAGACGCCCCCATTGCTGTTCCTTTAATTTGCCAATAAGCTTGGCCATTGTAATAAAAAACATTCTTGCATAACACAAATTCTGTTAATTTGGTCAAAAAATTATTAAATTCCATAGAATATAATTTTGATTTGTAAAGCCAATATGAAACAGCTAAGATGCCAAGTTCATGTGGTATACTGGTATATAATGAGGCCACATCACGTGTAACCAACCACCAAGAGGATTCCAATTGTGAGTCTTGAACTATGTTGAGAAACTCTGTTGTGTCCTGTATACGTGACCGAATATGTTTCAACAAAGGTTTCAAATATGTGGTAAGAAAACAGGATAGAGGTTCAGTTAAGGAACCCCGCCCAGAGACGATAGGTCTACCTGGGGGGGTTTTAGCATCCTTATGGATTTTGGGTAACAAATACAGGTACTGATGTACAGGTTCTTCCACCTGTAATTCCTTAGCTATTCTATCTGTAATTGTCCCCTGGGTAACTGATACCTCCAAAAACCTGTCTATTTCTGCCTTGAAACGTAAAGTAGGATCTAACTTAAGCTGTTGATAAAAGCTAATATCCGACAATTGTCGGAGAGCTTCATTGTGATATGCTAAATAGTCCATCACCACTATGGCCCCTCCTTTATCTGCCATGGTAATGACTAGTTGCTGATTGTTCTTCAGTTCTAATAATGCCAATCTATCACTATGGCTTAGATTATTAAATTGTGGTTGGTATACATTTGCATAGTGTAGCTCTTTCATGATACATTCCCTGAAAATAGATACATGTTTATTCATTGGAGCAACAAAAGTAGATTTTCTGAATCTAAATTCAGTAGATCTTTGAGAATTATTCTTCTCTGAAAAAAATATTTTCAGGTTAAGTAATCTACAAAAGTTGTTAACATCATTTAATAAATCATGTTCCGGAACCACAGAACTTGGAACAAAGTTCAATCCTTTATTCAAAAGTGTAATTTGACAAGGGGAAAGAACAACAGAAGAGATGTTATGAACATTGTTAGTTACTTTATCATCTGCTGTAACAGATTCTGTAAAGTTGGAGTATTGGTACCTGGATCTATGTTTTCTACCCTCCCTCCTCCTACCCTTTGATCTAAAGGGGGGGTCTGTCTCCTTTTGGCCACTGGGGACGCCTGACGTGAGGATGCTTCTCCATCCGACGTAGAATAAGTTTCTTCCTCAGAAGTGAAATCTGAGGAGGTATGTGCATACCTGAGAATTGACCTAGGTCTTTTCTTATTGTTATTATTAAAGATCCGTTGATTTCCCTTGGGTTCACTAAATCTAACTGTTTTTTGATTAATAAAGGACTTCCCCTTTTCGTAATCCATTAGATCACGCTGAAATTTGTTAGTCTTTCTCTTAACCAGTTGCTTTTCTAAAATGGACAATTCTTTAGCTAATTTGGACACATGTTGAGAATAAAACTGATGCTTATTAAATTGTTCAGCCTCCAAGCATATCCCTTGAATTTCTGACAAATTATTAGTAATGATTCTGTCATAATATTTAAGCAAACAATTAACAAAAAGCATGGATGCTGAATGTTGTGCTTCTGCCCAATCCTTAGATAACTCCTCATCAATATGTGCCACCAAAGGTTGTAGTCGTGCCCTCAACCCCCTTGGTGTAATGTTTTTAGCTTGACAGGCTTTAAATAGCTTCATATGCCACACATTCGTGCGCAGAGTTTTCATGTGTCTCCCCAATTTAGTAAAGACATAACCACATTTTTGTTCATCATTCACTATAAATTCCCTATTTTCAGAACTGGCATTGTTGGTCAAACCAAACACCTCCAAATTGTCCTTATCAGCTGACAATCCCAATAGGATATCATTTAAATCCATGATAGAATAATTAGAAAAAAGTCCTATGACAAGAAAAACTTGTATATGAAAAAAATTTTGATTGTGTTGTTTACAATTTCTGAAACAATTTCAAACTAAACAACCAGTATGATGGCAATCACCAGTAAAAAGGAATACCAAATCTATCTATAAAGAATTTTGAAAATTGTATAGATTTATCTAAATAATAATGTCTGGGCTCAAAACCCAAAAATGCCACTATGCAATATATTCGAAAATAGCACAGTCTATACCTGGCCCCAACTTTTAACAATACCCCCAACAATCAAAAAATATTGTTGAGTAGATTGAACCAAAAAAACTATACTGATTTCCTATAGAAACATACCAATGATTTGTCGTATTCCAAAAATATAGCTCCAAAAATATTTGAAAAATAACCAGAATGACATTCGTCTCATCTGGTACTCCTATGGTCCATCTAGGATCCAATTAGTGTAAAACAAAATGGTCATAGAGCTTGTAATGTACAGCTCCTCTAGTAAGAAATATACATCTGCCAACTTTCTAAAATTGAAAGTTAATAATAGTTATTATGAACCAGAATGACCTTCGTCTCATCTGGTGCAGATATACTCCATAAAGAGCAAATTCAACAGCCTTAGAAAATATTCAACCAGAACGACCTTCATCTCATCTGGTAATGTATTGGACAAAATTCCCCATCAATAAGATATTGGTGAATGTCTCATTCATAGTAAGATATACCTACCCCAATTTGGACATAATTTGCCTATTATATAAATATGCAACTGAATGTTAATGAAAATGTTCCAGAAATATCGGGAATTTGTGTAACAACTGTTTTATGTATACTTTATGAAACGGAAGTTATTTTCTTAGCCGCCTTTTCACAGACCAAGACATATAAGTGTTATATGAATATCGGGAATGTACAATATATGAATGTTAGGATGACATGTGTTTTCACATTTTCGATATGCTCTATGTAGGTTATTTGTATTTTGACACAATATAGAAGAGCGTTACATATAAGCATATTTGGCCGGCACAGGGCATAATGTCTAACAACGTTTTTTGTTTTCAGTCTGTTTTGTAGGGTGGGTTACTGGTTTTTGTAACAGCATGGTGTGCTTTTCAGGATATCTGTAGAACTATGGTGGAACTAAGAGGAGTAGTTCACCTATGGCTATAGTGGGGATTATTTTTGCAACTTTTGAAATATAGACCATTTGCACATTTACTATTTATTATATAGGGTCACTATTTTCAAACTGGATAGATTCAGGCTTTTGGAGTTTTAATTAACAAAAGTGATATACTGCCTTTCACTGATATTTGGATGCAGTTTGGCATTGTTGGTTGGGACACACTGATTATTATCTTAATTGAATTTATATTTCTGGAACATTTTCATTAACATTCAGTTGCATATTTATATAATAAATAAATATTAGGTAATATACTGAAGGGAAGTTTTCCATGTGGTCATTGCTCATTTTGCAAATACATGCCCAAAACCAGTGAGTTTTCCAGCAGAAATACGTCCCAGGTTTTTGGGATTAGGATGTTTTCTAATTGTAGCTCGGATTGGGCAGTATATTTGGCCACATGTAATTGTTCTGCATTTTATGTGGGACAGACTTCTAGGTCTGTTAAATTGAGGGTCTGTGAACACATTAGTGCAATTAAACACAAACGCATGACTAATGCCTTGTATAAACATACCCTTGAACACCCTTCGGCTCGTTTTACATTCATCATTATAGATAGAATTACCCTCCATCGACAAATGAAAGCAGGCTGGCACAAGAAACTTAATGAAATGGAATACAAATGGATTATAAGGTTAGGTGGTCTTTTTAGACCAGGTTTGAATACATTAGAACCAAGTTAGTATGGTATTGAATATAGATTGTGATCCCAATGTATTCCTTTTTCATGTTGTAGTTCTTATACCCACTATAGGTGGGTCTTATATGTTTATATAAAATATGCTTTATCGATATTAGTTTTACATTTCGATATACATGTACACTGACAGTTTTTGATTTGGGGCACATTGGTCCAAATGGCCCAATCAATATTGAATCTAACAATTTGTAAACAGCTTTATGTATGGGAAACCTTATTGCAACATACATATGTACATTTATTGTAGAATCTATTTATTATTAGTTTTGTTATTATTATTTTTGTTTAACAACACAACATATTTTCCAATATTTGGGTTGAATTATGATGTTAAAATTATTTCATTCTGTAGTATTCATTTTATTGTATTTCATTTGGGCATTGCCTCTTTAAGAGAGGGATTATAAGTAGGGCTCACAATTGTGATGCCATACTTTTTTTGGAAGATTTGACATTGAAAAAGGCTTGTATTAGCCGAAACCGGTTTGTCTACTCAGCATGGTTTTGTCCATTGCTGATATGAATTGAAGCATTTGGAGCATTAAATATATATGCATCCTCACAGCTGGTCCGTTTTGGTTGTTTTTTTCATCACTAAGGTTAACACAGTCCCAGCAGCATAATCCTTTACTAATGCACACTGTTCACCTACAGGGTTGCACGGACCGTGCTATCACAAACACAAAAAATTATCACTTATACAGTAAAAGTGCATTAGTCTCATGGACCCCTGCCATAAACTAAATATAGAAGGTGTGGAGTTGTACCAAAAAAGAGTTACCCACCAAGAAGGGATAACCTCTCTGGCCAGTATCATTGGGAAAATACAATCCCTCAATAAACATACAAGGCAAGCTTCAAAATACAAAATGGCAAAGATTCCAAAGACAATACTAAAGCTTTCTTTGGTGTTGTGTATAATCTACAGGGGAAATCACAGATCGGGCACAGTTAATATAAATGGTCAAAAAGTACACTTATCTGACTGACATTACCAATTTCTTGACAGACAGTTTGAATGCGGATTTCACCACCCTGTCGTTACACAAGGGCCACATTTCCAGACCTGAAGAATGTAAAACCTGATGATTCACAGTCACTGTAGTTAAAACATCTCTTTACCAAAGTCCAAACCACAGTGGCAATGGTACTGGACAGTGTCCCTGGCTGTGTCATACACAAGCTGACATATGAAGTCACCACTCATCTAAACACTCTGTCTAGATGCAGCCTCTATACAGGTTACATACTTGTGGAATGACGCACGGTAATGGTGTTCACAGTCCACAAGGGTTGAGCTACGTCTTCTTCTTCTCCTTTTGGATGCTCCCATTAGGGGTTGCCACAGTAGATAATTTGTTTCCATTTCTTCCTGCCCTCTGCATCTTGTGCTGTCACACCATCCACCTGCATGTCCTCTCTCACCACAGCCATAAACCTCATCTTAGGCATTCCTCTTTTCCTGTTACCTGGCAGCTTCATCCTTAGCATCTATTTCACAATATACTTTGCATCCCTCCTCAGCACATGTACAAACCAACTTAATCCTGCCTATTTGGCTTGGTCTACTAACTTCAAACCTGGCCTGACCCTCTAATATACTTATTCTTAAACCTGTCCACACTCATCACACCCAGTGCAAATGTTAACATAAATTGATTAAGGGTAGAACTACAACAGATCCTGGAAACTCTCACCCTATAAGCCAGACAAATGTTATCGGGAAGGCTATTGAGCACAGCATTATGGAACTCATTAACAGAGACATTATGAACCTGCAAACACTGCACCATACCTACTTAGGTTATCTACAGGCCAGATCATGGCTCCTACACCTAGTAGACTTCAAGCCAGTTAACAATGCTATAGGTGAGGGAGGAAAGGTCAACACAGCCAAGCTATAGCTCACCAGCAATTCATATCCATCCCACATTCTGGTATTATACATAACCTTAACAGACTGACCATAAACGATTGTTAGATGATGGATTGACAACTGACGCACAGATGTAGGACACACAGCAACATTTGCAGCCTCCATGTAAAATTCTATGCCAGTAACAAGTGGTATTCACCTGCACTCAGTCCTGGGACCACTCCTGTTTGGCATATAGCTTTCTTAGGTACAAGCAATCACAGTAGGGATATGTCTGCCCACGTTTGATGAAAATGCATACTGTGGGCTATACTTTATTCTTCAGATGACACACACATCCTCCAAAAGGGTATCATAGAGACAGATACCTGGTGTCAAACTCATGCTGTAAAGCTATAAGCCAAAGAAAGTATAGTTATCCACTTTTAAAAAATAAAGTATCCCCAGAGTACAACATAGGTAGTAGCCCCCAAAATGTGGAACAGGTACTAATGTATACATAGAGCCATGTGTTTAGTCATCTCTCCTTTGATAATCATATTACCAAAGGGTTTTGGAAATCCTTCTGTGGAGTACATAAGCAATAAAGGGTTTTCATGCAGATCCCCAGCGGTTGCTGCACACCTATAATGATTAGTCATCTTTGCCAGACTTTGCTTGCTTTGGGACAGGATTCAAATATACCTCAAGCATAAACCCTCACTCACACTCTTCAATAGAAACCATGATGAGTGGATGTGAAACAGAAGACGTAGCCCAGAGATCACTGCAGTGGCTAAGCTTGTCACTAGCATACAGCAGTGACCTAAGGTCTGGAAAGCACCAGCACGCTCTGGCAAAGATAACATATGCATTCATGGAGAAAGCAGAGTACCCACCTATGAAATAATTGAGGTCAAATGTATGTATATGGCTTTGCCCCACAGCTGCCTTACATGTGTAATGCACATACAGTTGTCATTGTGATATGTCATACACTAGAAAAATCAAAACTCACTCCACTTTGACCAATGGTGTCACACACCTGGAGCACACACACACAGTCAGCAAGTGTTAGATTTAAACTCCTTCCTAAGTACATTATGATACTACAGCAGTATGCATTTACACGACATGCTATACACATTACTAGGATTTCTCCTTTCCACAGGTATATTTGTAGGATGGTGACACCATCAGACTTGACAAAGATGAGTATACCACTTTTAAGGGGTGTGAGTATTCTCCAAAAAGGTTGTTTTTTTCCAGGGAGACACACACACACACACACAGTTGGTAAGAGCAGGATTCAAACCTCTATCTAATGACATTATGATACTACAGCAGCATGCATTTAAACGACACACTATTCACATTACTGGAATTTCTCTTTTCCACGAGTATATTTGTAGAATGGTGACATCATCAGACTTGACAAAGATGAGTATACCACTTTTAAGGGTTGTGAGTATTCTCCAAAACAGTTGCTTCTCCCCAGGGAAATACACACACTCGCCAAGTGCAGGATTTAAACCCCTACCTAACTACATTATGATACTATAGCAACATACATTTACACAATGGGCTATACACATTACTGGGATTTCATCTTTCCACAGGTATATTTGTAGGATGGTGACATCATCAGACTTGACAAAGATGAGTATATCACTTTTAAGGGGTGTGAGTAGTCTCCAAAAAGGTTGCTCTCTCCCCAGGGAGAGACAGACACACACACACACACACAGTTGGCAAGTGCAGAGTTCTTAATCCAAACTAAGTACGTCTTTACACTTCAGCAAGCAATATGGAGTTACAGGGTGCAATACAGACATTACTTGCTTACAGTTTGTCCAAAGGTTTTTTTCACATTTGCTAACCTCAGCAGGCTTATCATACTAGGTGTATTGTGAGTGTATTGTATGCATAGGCCATGACCATATCATATATGGGTTGATGCACCACATGCTGGCACACACAGGGTCAAACCGGTGGCTAAACTCTGTCAACCCAATACTGGACAATACAGTCAAGAGGAGTAGGGTCATACAACCACAACACCAACAGTCTCACATAGACCTACAATATAAACACCAGTAAAACACACACATAAATACACATTACCATACTCGTGGGAATACAAATATTAATCTGAAAAAAAGAGAGTGTCCTCCTAAGCAGACAAGCAAGCAAAATGCACCTCCAAGCACACGCCAGAAAACATATAATACACCAAAGCAGTGTGCCTCACAACAGGCCCTAAGGCAAAACAACATACCCAACACACTAATAATAGGTGACTTCATAGTCAGGCACACAGATGTTCCACTCACTCGGCTGGACAAGGGGAAGGTTACTGTCATTTGTCTGTCAGGTGCTATGATCAGCCACATAACACAAGCACTTACATCACTCTGGAACAGGTACATATATGAGGTGTTCTTTGTACATGTCAGTGTGAATGATCTGAGACATACCTCCCAGGACATCATGACAAGAGATATGTAGTAGCTCTATGATCATGTAGCCCAGACTGGTATGACCCTGACCTTGAGTAGCATCTTACCTTCACCTACATGATACTGCAATATAACAGAAAGACGATAAACTTCAACAATTGGCTGAGCTTCTGGTGTCATTCAAAGGGGATCCAGTCTCTGTCTGCCTGTGATGACATGATAGGCAAGCCTCATTGCTTCGCTACAAATGGTTTGCACCTGTCGCCCTTATGCTTCTGAATACTGGCCAAGGCTTTTGCTGTCTCCATATTACCTTTTTTAGGCAAGGCTCAAAGGTTCATAGGTTCATATGTAGGTACTAGGCTATCGGCCCTGGGACCTATACAAGCCCAGCCAAAAGTTATCCTGGCTTTTGCCACCCAATAAATTTATTTTCCTGTGCCACTGTTGAGCAGAGACACAAAAGTGATCCCCAGGGTGAATTTCCTATTTCCCATCCAATCATCAAGATTTTTCTTGAAGAGTGCTAATGAGGAGCTTTGTTTGATATAGATAGGTAGTTTATTCCGGAGTATGGGAAGTCTCTGGGACAGGAATCTATCCCTCCGGCATGTTCAGTTTATGTGGTGACAAGGTTTAGGTCCCTAGAGCATCTAGCTCGGGGGGATTGGGATTTCTTTAAGTGGAGCATGTCCAACAGCTCTGGGTTTGACATAGCTTTGCATGTTAGGCAGAGATCACCTCTGAGTAGGCGGTATGCGACAGAGTAAAGCTGGAGTTTTTTTGAGACCGTCTGCGTAGGGCATGTGTTTGAGGCCAGTAATCCTCTTTGTGAGGTATTTCTGTGGCCTTTCCAGTTGTTGTAGATGTCTTGTGATGTACATACCAAAAGGGTGTTGTACTCTGTAATGGATCTAATGAGTGATGAGTAGAGGGGAACAATGACCTCTTTTTTTCTGCATGAGAAACCTTTTGTGATGAGGTGTGCCACGTAGAAGGATTTCCTGACTACTGTGGTGATGTGATTATCAAAGGAGAGACTACTGTCCGCCTGTGTCCCAAGGTCTCTTATCACACTTTCGGTGTTAAGTATACTACCGCCTATGATGTAGTTCATGGGTACAGAGTTTTTACCAAAGGGGATAACAATGCACTTTTTGGCATTGAGCTTGAGGCCATGGCTTTGACACCAGGCATCTGTCTCAGTGAGGCCCTTTTGTAGGATGTCCACATTGTTATTAGTTTTGATTATGGCTCCTAGTTTGCAGTCATCTGCGAAGTTCATTAGCCAAAGACTTTCTGTGTTAGCCTGTACTTCAGGGAAGTAGATACCAAACAGGACAGGACACAGGACTGAACCCTGTGGTACTCCACTTGTCACTGGTCTGAAGTCAGATTTGGAGTCTGCTACTTTCACAGTGTCGGTTCTGTCAGTGAGCCAGTTGACAACCCATCTTGTGTCATGGGGATTTATACCTAGTTTAGTGAGTTTATCTATAATTCCAGAGTGGGGGATGGTGTCAAAAGCCTTGACAAGATTTAGATAGGCTGTGTGAACCACCTTACCCTTGTCTACGGCTTTGGTGACTGCTTCAAAGAAGTCTATCAGGTTTAGGAGACATGATCTGCCTTTTACAAACCTGAACTGGTTGGGGTCCAGAGTTTGGAGATAACCAATTTCTTTGTTTATAAGTTCCATAATAACACGTTCCATGGCCTTGTAGACCAGGCTCATCAGGCTAATGGGGCGCTAGTTCCCAAGGTCCGTGGTGGCTCCCCCTTGTGTAGTGGGATAACCGTCGCTGTGTGCCATTCAGCAGGCACAAAGCCTGAGGTGAGGCTATGATTGAACATGGTACTTAGGTGGGATGCCAGTTCATTCTGTAGTTCATGTAGAACGCAGCCTGGGATGTTGTCTGGTCCCATGGATGCTGTGTTCTTGGCTTTGGAGAGTGTGGTTTTTACCTGTGCAGCCGTGATGACAGGAACTTTGCATTCTTCCGGTATAGAGATGGGCTCTTTCATGGGTGAGAGGGGGGTAAAGTTAGCACTGAAACTATCTGCCAGGATGTTGGCAATATCAGTTGGGTCTGCATATTTAGTGCCATTGTGCTGTATCTCAGAGCAGATCTGAGTGTTGCCATTGAGATTCTAGACATAGCTATAGAATGCTTTGTGGTTGTCTTTAAAATCAGTGGCGATTTTGTTTTTGTAACTAGCTTTTGAGGATTTTTTCAGGGATCACAGCTTCTTACTGAGGCTGACCAGGGAGGTCCTCCACTCATGGGAGTTTACCCACTTTTGCAACAGTTTCTTCCTTCTGTTGTACAGTTTGTTTATGGCAGGTGACCACCAGATTGGCTTCCTTTTCTTGGAGGATAGCGTCTTGGTTCTGTTTGGGATAGCACGATCCATGCACTCATGTAAGTGCTTATAAAGTGCAATTGTGTAGGATTCAGTAGTCATAACTGTATTGTCCATCTGCATGGGTATCAAGAAGTTCACCACTTCTGTCTTATGAAGCATGAAGTTGGCTTTGGAGAAATTTTTTAACATGGTTTCCTTAATGGGGGGTGGGGGCAAAATGTGGATATGTAGAGTAATTAGCTTATGATTGGATTGGACCAATGAGGCGTTGACTTCAGGTGTGGAACACCGGTCACTCAAGACAAACCAAACTCCGTAAGCAGCACAAATAACCACAAAGTGAGCTAAATGCTACTCATTGCCAGAAGTCTCAGCCTCCAAATGCACACATTCGAGGCACTTCTCAGTATGGAGAATATTGATATCTGTGCAATAACAGAAACCTAGTTCAAGGCTCCAGAGCACACCAGCACTACTAGGATACTACTCATTCCATACCTTCCAGCATCAGAACCTGGATCATAGCACATAGGGTGGGGATGTATCCATATTCATCAAAGATACCTACACCTCTCTGTACATCCTCTCTACAGGATATATACCCATAGAATGTTACACAGCAATGTTCTTCCCACTCCACAGGGGTGGGGCCACAAAAAACCCTTGACATTCACGCTCTATGACCCTGATGAGTCTGATATGCAAGGCAATGGAGCCAATCATAATGAAAGTCAACAATAAAGACATTGTGAACCTTCACACAGTTGAGAACACCCAGTTTGGCTTTGTTAAATGCAGATCACGCCTCCTGAACTGGGTGTATTTCTTTGAGACAGTTACCCAGGCTACAGATGATTGAAAGGAGCTCCACACAGCCTACCTATACCTCGCTAAGGCCTTTGACACCATTGCCCAGTCAGGTATCATAGATGAACTCACCAACCTGGGCATGAATACGTGCATCACAAGATGGATTGCAAACTGGCTCACAGATAGATCCCACAAATTAAGAGTTGCTGGCTACATGTCAGACTCTACACCAGTAACAACTGGTGTCCCCCAGGGTTCAGTCCTGCGGTCCCTTCTGTCTGGTATAGACTTCTCAAAAGTACATGCCAACACAGGAGGGTTGTGGTTGACTAATTTTGCTGGGAACTGTAAAGTGTTTGCCATAATAGATTCCACAAATATTCTCCAGAAGGGACTCTATGAGACAGATGTGTGGTGTCAGAATCATGGCCTCAAGCTCAATGTGAAAGAAGGCATAGTAATCCCCTTTGGGGAAAACAAAGTACCCACAAACTACCACATAGGTGTTACCCCCTAAAAACTGACAAGGTAATAAGGGATCCGGGGACACAAGTAGATAGTCATCTTTCCTTTGACAACCATGTTGCCAAAATGATTAGGAAATCTTATGTGGCCCATCTAATCAACAAAGGGTTTGCATCAGGATCAGAAGAGGTAGTGGTGGCCCTCTATTCTTACGTCATCAGACCCATCAGTGAGTACAATGCATCATTTTGGATGTACTCGACTAAGCATATCCAGCAGCTGGAGAGACCACAGAAGTACCTCACCAAGAGGATTACTGGCCTCAAACAGTTGTGTTATGCAACACAACTGGTAAAACTAAATCTGTTCTCCGTTGCATACTGCCTACTCAGAGGCACACTCTGCCTAACATACAGAACCATGTCCAACACCTAACTGTTGAACATGCTCCATCTATGGATAACAAAACTGAGTCGCACTACACACTCCAGGGATATGAACCTCATCACAACAATGAATACAACATACTGGTGGGATAGAGTACCATCCCAGACACTTGCCTTACTGTGGAACAGAGTCCCAATGTACATCAGACAGAGCCCTTCGCTGACACTCTTCAATAGGAATCTTGATGAGTGGATGGGAAACAGACAATTCACGCCAGGCATCACATCAGCAGCCCCACTAGAAAGGGGCTTAGGGTACTGACTATTAGAACTAGGGCTTAGGAGACTACCCAATGGGGTGGTGAAAGCTGCACAACTTGCCTAGGCTAATATATGCTTCGTGAAGATAGTCTACTACATACCTATGAACCTATGTGGCAGGTACATGTCTACAGATAGTAGATGTGTACTTCACTGTACAGTCAAGTTGTACTGCAGGCACATGCACCACATACACGGTAATGCTTACAGATACTGGTGGCTATTATGTACAGTGGGTGAGATGTGCACCTCATGTCTTTTGTGCCATTGGGTGTTTGCTGGGTGGGACAGTCTTGGATGGCTCCCTTTATGGTCTCCCTCTTACACACATCTCTGCCCATCCATCTTTGGATTATTATACTGTGTTCCCCCTGCATATATATAGGTACATAGGTAGGTAATAGGCTATCCGCCTGAAGGCATATATTAGTATGGCCAGAGTGTGCAGCTATCACCACACATGGGGTTAGTTCCTTAGGCCTCTGTGTAGTAGAGCTGATGAAGTGATCCATGGTGTGACAGTTCAGTTTCACATGCACTCATCAAGACTCCTCTCGAAGAGTGTCAGTGAGGGACTCAGCTTAATGTAGGTTGAGAGCCTGTTCCAAAACAAGAGAAGTCTGTGAGTTAGTAATGTATCCCTCCAACATGTTCTATTTATTGTTGTGATGATGATATCCCTCGAGCATGTGGCACAGTGAGCTTGGGTTTACTTCAGATAGAGCATGTACATCAGTTCTGCATTGGACATGGACCTGTCTGTTGGGCAGAGATCACCTGAGTAGACAGTATGAAACAGAGTACAGATTGAGTTAACTTCAGTCTTTTTGCATGGGGCAACTGTTTGAGGCCAATAATCCTCTTGTTGAGGTACTTCAGTGGTCTTTCCAGCTGCTGAAGGTGCCTAGTCAGATTCATTGCAAGTGTGCCATGATACTCTCTGATGGGTCTGATGACTGATGAGTAGAGAGAACCTCCTTTGACCTACATGCAAAGACCTTGGCAGTTTGTGGGAACACATAACATGATTTTCTAACCACTTTGTGAATGTGTTTCTGGAAGTAGAGATGACTATCTACATGTGTCCATAGATCCCTTATTATTACCTCCATATTTAGGGTGTTGGCACCTATGTGGTATTTGTATGACTGTAGCTCGAGGCCATAATTTTGATACCACATCTGTCTGACTGAGACCCTTTTTAAGGATGTCTCTGTTGTCCCAAACATCGATTATGACAACCTTTTTGCAGTCATCCACAAACTCTGCTAACCATATTCCTCGTGAGTTTGACTGTATTTCTGAAAAGTATACACCAGACAGGAGGGGTCCCAGGACTGAGCCATGGGGGACAGCAGTTGTTACCAGCTTACAGTCCAACAGGGAGACCACAAGTCTTACCTTGCGGGATCTATCTGTGCCCCAGTTGGCAATCCATCAGATGACATACGTATCTATGCACAGGTTGTTCATTTTGTGGATATGACATGTGTGTGGGATGTTGGAAAAGGGCTTTTCAAGGTCTATGTAGGCCGTGTGTAGCTCATTTCATTGATGTATGTCCTGGGTAACTGCCTTGAAAACTGTCTAGCAGGTTTAGGGACCATGATCTGCCCCTGACCAAACCAAAATGGGTAGGGTTGGGTGTTTGTAGGCTCCCAATAGCTCTGTTTATGAGTTCCATAATGATGGACTCCATGGCCTTGCAGATCAGCCTTATTAGGCTTATAAGACAATAGTTCCCATGGTCTGTTGTGTACCAACACTTGTGGAGTGTGCCAAATGTTGCTGTAACCCATTCAACACTTTCATATCCTGTACAGAGGGTGAGTCTCAACAGACTGTTCACGTGCAGGGTCTGATTGTTTTGATGTTCACATATGACACAGCCAGGGACACCATGTCATCCCATAGACACCGTGTTTTTAAGTTTGGATAGAGCTGTTTAACCATTGTATATGTGATTTCTGGCCTTTCACAATCTTCAGGTATGGTGATGGGCCCTTTTGTCAGTGAGAGGGGGGTAAATATGTATGAACCTATCTGACAAGATGTTGGCAATGTCAGTCATGTACATGTATTCATTTACACTTTGCACTGACTCAGAATATATATGAGTTTACACTGATAGTTATGACATAGCTAAAGAAAGCTTCATGGTTCTCTATGAACTCTTTGGCAATATTTTTGCTAGAACATGGCTTGGATAATGTTAGGAGTGCTCATTGTTTCTTGATGATACTGATCAGAGATTTATTGATCTTCTTTTTATTTTCACTTTCTTTGAAAAAGTGAAGTACTTCTAGTACATAGTTTGATTATGACAGGGGTCCAATATATTATATGAGTCTGTTTTCATATCACTGTGTGCGCAAGGCAGGATTGGTGAATAGTGACAAGTGTCTGGAGTAAGAACTGCAACTGCCAGA
Source organism: Protopterus annectens (assembly GCF_019279795.1). Taxonomy (NCBI): domain Eukaryota; kingdom Metazoa; phylum Chordata; order Ceratodontiformes; family Protopteridae; genus Protopterus; species Protopterus annectens. The sequence continues at coordinate 962,647,686 of NC_056745.1, forward strand.
TATGTGTGGCCCACTGCTGTACTCAGACATAGCCTAAGTGTGTGAGCATGCCCAGTATGACCTTTCAGTATGTTGCTGACTGACATTTGCTAAATTTAAGTGTGTGAGCATGCCCACTATGGGCATATATACTATATGTGTGTGAAAAATCAAGTTGTTTTTTACTTCAGGGCTCACCTTTGTGTTGTACATCGACAGGAAGCACACTGTGCCTGTAGGGCTTCCATGAGTCGATTTGCATAGACTTATCAACATTTCTACATACAGGGGGGGCAGCTATTATTTGTACAGCTCTACCTGGGGGGCAAACCTGATTGTTACTGTGGGTGTACATAGGATGAGGGGTACACCTGACACTTATACACATTTGCTAGGCCTGCACTGCTATGTCAGGTACTCCACTTTAGTCTTTACTGTTGTCTATCATACTGGCTTGAGGCATACCACTGTACTACAGACCTTAGCTTCCAATTACATGCATATTAGTTTGTGACTTCATAGCCTACCCAACCCACATCACACTGCCTGGCCTGCTGTTATCTGTCTGCATAGGCCTGGGGGGAGGTTACTCATATGCCTCTTCAGAGGGCATGATACAGCATTTGTTTGTGTTTGCATTTGTCTACAATTGTCCTGCTGTCTGTGACTGTTAGGTATGTGACCCCCCCAACTGGTATGTGTGAGTGACTTAAGTTGTGTCTGTGCCAGTGAAATGCTGTCATGGCTTAGTGGTTCAGTACTGTGACTATAGTGCACAGTATCCTGAGTTCGAGCCCTGTCACTGCTTTTTATTTTCCTGCTGGGCAGACCTGACTGGTTAAGGAACAGTAAAGTAGGTGTAAGCGTGTTTATCTGACTTTGCTCGACTTTGCCCAACATTGCCCGCCGTTGCCCGACGCACTGGTTAGAGTGGTGCACAGCTACATGCAATTGGATTTAAATATGCTCAATACTGGTAAAATGTGCTTAGCAGTGCTTTATATTGCTTAAAATAGGGCACTCATGCCTCAGGTGGTGCTGCAGGGCTGCCTATGTCGGATGCACATAGTACACTCCCTATACATGTTTGAAAACAGACAGTGTCAAGTTAGGCATCCCTTTTACTGTATGTATGAGTCAGAGAGAGGTGTCATTTCCAGGGTTCCTACTGAGTCAGTGTATGTGCTATGCGTTGCCTCTTTGCCAAGGCCAGTATATACTGGGCATGCCTCCTACTGCCTACTGGGGCAGGCTCAAGTTGTTCCTCCACCGAGTCACGTTGTGCCTGTGCAGGCCTTGGCAATGGTGGGGGGCTGTTTGGCCCTGCCCCATGCTGTTCCTGCTGCAGCTGTTTCTGCAGGATCATATTGTGTAGCATGGCACATACCATAACAATTTGGGTACATGTAGTTGGTGAGTACAGCAAGGCTCCAGCAGATGTGTCCAGGCAACAGAACCGTGACTTGAGCATTCCAAACACATGGTCAGTTATGTTTCTTGTTTGTGCGTGTCCCTCATTATGGTGTTCTTGTTCAAGTGTGTGTGCATTTCTGATGGGTGTCATCAGCCACTGCTCAAGTGTGTATCCAGCATCCCCCACTAGGTGACCATCAGGGATGTCCCCATTATCAAATCTCTGGTACAGCTGCGTCAGATGCCAGATGTGGGAATTGTGATAGCTTCCAAGGCAGCCAGCACACACATTCATTATTATGCCCTGGGCATCGCACATGACCTGGCAGTTGATGGAGGGAAAGCCCTTGTGGTTGATGTAGACCCTACCCCACTCACCGGGTGGTGCTTTGATGCATATATGCGTGCAGTCTCTTGCACCCACTACCTCAGGGTATTCTGCTATTTGGTGAAAAGACGCATATTGCTGGCCAATGCCTCACGGAAACTGGGGAAATATACGTGCTCACCGGCATGTGCTGACATGGCATCCAGGAACTGGTGGAGTACCCTGGATGCTGATGCCTGTGAAAACCCCATCATATCACCAGTTGGTCTTTGGAAGGTACCTGTAGCTAGTATTCTTATGCCAACACATACCTTGGTATCCACTGGGATGGGTTCCCCTCTGTTGGTTCTGTGTGTGAGGCGGGGCTGGCACAGCTCAATAATTTGCTGTAGGAGGTCTCTGTCCACCCTATAGCACTCCATTATCTCCAGCTCATGTAGCCCCTGGTAGGTTACCCTGGGCCTGTACACTCTTGTCCGTCTCCTCATTGTGGGTTGCTCAGCAGCATTCACAACAGCACCACCCTCAGCACCTTGCACATGTTGGTTTATGATAGCAAGAGCAGCCCTTAACATTTTGTCTGACTTAAGCTTTTTAAGCTTTCCCTGTTTGTATACTGCAGTGTTGCAGAGTTCTTGGGAAAAAACAGGAGGGAATGCTGTTTGCAAAGTTTAAAGTGCTGGGCTGGGCTGGGCTGGGCTAGTCTGCTGCCTGTGTAATTGACTGCTTCTAATATATTTCACCTGGCATCTCTTCTATTTCTCCTTGGTTAACTTCCTACAACTTCTTTTCCTTCCTTTTGCCTTTCTGTTTCTGCCCGGGGGAAGTGCCGTGCAAACGCGCACACGCGTGCACACGCTGTATGCATGTTTGCAAGGAGTTTCCTTTCTTTTAACATTGTGTACCATTGGTTTGAGGTTTTCAAATAGGATAACTGTAGGCACGCCTCTTGCAATCCTGAGAAACTCAAAGCAAACATAAGACACTGTGCTCCAATTAGCTTACAGCCTGTCTGACCCACACCCTCATGATGTCACCTATATTCTACTCTACTACTCACCTACTCCTTCTCTTACACTCTTGGGACATGGCTCACATGCTGGGAAAAATTGGGATTCACTATCCTTATCCTCATTTGCATAGGATTGCCTACTAATGCATGGTTACATCTCTGACGCTGAGCTTCCCCCCCCCCCCCCTTAGCAACCACTACTCAGTGGCCATGTTGTCTTCAGTCTGCCATTCACCTGCATGGCAGAATAAGCATTTTAGTGAAAATGCCTATTTTTGGCTTTTTTTTTAATTATTTTCTTGTTTTTATAAGCACTGCACATTTGCGTGGTGCTGTGCTATGCTTAAACATCAGAGATCGGGGGAAAAAAAGTTCGATTTTTATATTTTTAAAAATTTATAAATGCCAATGGCCTTATATTTGGTCATTGGCATGCTTCCTCAACTGTATGCATCCTTTATTTGGAGCTGTCATAGCTCCATTTAGCTATTTGCAGAACAGTACTCCGTTACCAATGGAGTACATTTCTGCAGATAACACTAATCTTCCACGGACAAGTTAGTGTTTCCTGGATCGCACATTTACCTCATTTGCATAGCTTTCACCAGCAAATGAGGTAATTTGCATACCATGACTCTGTCCATGCAAGAGTAACTTTAGCAGCTCTCGTGCATGCCCCTGCCTGCTGTTCCTGGATCGCACGGCAGACATAGTGCCTGTTTGACGTCTTACACTACTCTACAACTCCGTGCAAGCTTTGTAAATCTGGCCCAATATGTCATGGAATGTATGCAAGGCACTTACCCAGACATGTTTCACTCAGGTTATGCAACTTAATGTGTAGGAAATTTAATTACATAAAAATACTTGCTTTTACATATACTTCCAGGCACATCTTAATTAGATCTCTATCATGTTGAAATTGTTACATATCAACTTACAATTTAAAATGTTAGTTCTCCTGTGACATTAACAGTTACTAAGTAATATTTAACATTTTCTCCTTCTTTTTAGTTATGGGTTCAATTTCCAGTGTATTATTTATGTACCACCAATCCATGATGTACCAATTTGCAACATTTTACCTCTAAACAATGGGAGCAACTGACATCATAAAGCATTTGATGATTGTACATTGAGACATGTAAACGCAGTGAACATCACACATGGTTAAGTCTCACTGTCATATTTCCTACCTCCATTGTATTTTGAGGGAATCATTCCCAGTTTCGCTGTCAGGCTATTTTTGTGCTTTAAATTGCACAATTGCATACCCAGGCACACATAAGATCTGACTTGGCTGCCAAATCAGAGCCATAGTTTTAGGTGCCCTTCTGAACACATGGTAGGTGAAGATGAGATTGGTGATCCATTTACATCCCAAACAATGATATAAAGAAGAGTCAATGATCCCTGTGGTATTCCTGATATAGCACTTTAGCTGAAGCTTCTGCAGAAGAGCAAAATCAGGTCTCAGTACAAGGCTGAAGCTTGGAATGGCTTGGCCAAGGCTGTCCTCAGTACAACTGGCATTCCATGCACTGGAGAGCAATGTTGTAAACATTTTAGTGACATGAAGAGATATAAGCAGGATCTCCAGAGCTGATGGTAGGCATAATTTAGAACTGCAAACACCCATATATTGTATAAGTATAGTGATCCATCAGCATTCAGTACATCATGCATTGGCCAGGCAATACAGTTATTCATTATGCTTCTTTTATGTCTATATTTTATTCTGTACAACTGATGAACTGGTAACATAGAGGCACATCAGGAAAGATTGGCTCACCTCAGTAAGGGGTAAGTGTGGATCAGGCATAAATGTAATCAAGCTGATAATACATTTAAAATGTATTTAATTTTACCCATTGTCAGGGTAACAGTCCATATGAGTTTGAGACACACACAGAAGAGTGGGCATACCTTAATTATATATCAATCATACATGCCTGCTCCAATAACTCTTGATAACTGAATTAGGTAATGTATAAATCAAGTATCTAGGCAGCCACAGTGGTGCAGCAGTTAGCGTTGCTGCCTCACAGCAAGAGGTTCTCTGGTTCAATCCTCGGCTGGGGTGCCTTTTGTGCAGAGTCTGTATGTCCTCCCTGTGGTTGTGTGTGTTTCCTCTGGGTGCTCCAGTTTCCTCCCACATCCCAAAGACATGCTGTAGGTGGATTGGACACTCTAAAGTGGCCCTAGGTGTGAGTGCGTGCATGTGTGTGTGTGCCTTCTGTGGAAGGTTGGGCACCGGGCTGGCAACTTGACACTGTAAAACTCCACTGCCAATCATGAGTGGACAGGTGATCCGCTGTGGTGTCCCCTAACTGGGAAAAGCCAGAAGAAGAATAAATCAAGTATCTGTGCGGGAGTTCATTTCACAGCAGCAACAATTAGTTTTTATTAGAGGATAGTGTATAAGAATTATTTACTGCAATATTAAATAACCTTAAGCATTCCTTTTTTTGTAACTTGGTGTATTTACTTGGAACTTGTATAATTGATGTGACATAGTTACGAAGTCTTTCCATATTATTGATAATACTAATGAGATTGATGTATTGTAAGACACATTAATGCCTTACCATGATATCTGGTTGTGGCAAAGGTTAACATAGTTATGTGTTATATTTGCTTACATAGTGAAATGTTAATCTGACATGGCATCAATATTATTGTCTACATTTTCTCTCCTCAACCCTATATCTCTATTTTTTATTCTGTGTAGAAATTTTACTGTTGTAACACAAATGAGTATCAGTACAGACAGCTAGACTGATCACTAAGGTTCATCCCACCATAACGTCACAGATGGTTGCTGTGGCACAACTAGTGGCAACACAGATACCTAGCACATCTTGATCTCAGCCTGTCATTATTGTCTACACAACTCCTGCACTACCTGCTTCAGCAGCATCAAGTAGCTCTACCCAAGTACTGGAGTTAGTGATTTTTTCATCTGTCAGAAGCTGGCATGGCTGGTGGGGGCTAACATGGAGAGGGAGTTCAGTGTCGAAATCCACAGAGTAGAAAAGATCCTACATTGATTTGCAAAGCTGATGCCACATCCAGCACTGACCCTAGGATCTGCAACAGCAGATTATTCTGAACATTTTGAAGGTGGGAGTTACATTCTCACTGTGCTCATTCTGGATGTGGGCGTGTTTCCCTGTGTTTCTACTTCACACACTTAATTTGGTCTAATAGCCTTACAATAGTAATCATTTGTTTCCCAGCCCTGATATGGTGACTGTCCAAATTCATCAAATTCTTGTTAGAAGCATGCAGTTATTTTGTGAAGAAGTAGATAGCTACAGTGCTCTACCACTACCATCCTGCACATTCCTTTGTTCTTCCCTCATGTCCTACCCTCTGCTTGATTCTCATTTTCACCACTGTCATTTCAACCCCTTTTTAACATATTTAGTCTGGCCAGAAATATAACCACACAATATTCAGTGCCAGAGATGGCCCATAAAAAAGCACTTCAGTTTTTGTCCTCTGCATTTGCACAATGTTTTCTTTGTGATCCCATGAAGCTGTAGTCTGCACTAGTGTGGTTACCTTTGTGCAAATGTGCTTAGCCCATCTGCACATTAGAAATACAATACTAATAGTACTATTATGTTCCACTTACTTTTACATTTTAACATATTCATTAGTCTGTTGAATGTAATGCACAACTAATGGGATGTTACTATAGTCATTACTGTGATGAAGCCTGATGCCAGCATTTTCCATTGCTTTAATATGTTGTCATTGTTAGTTCACACATGTGATTTTAACTTTGTGTAGCATGACTTCCTAAGAAGAATACTCAGATAATGTGCACATCTACAGAATTCTTTTTGCATAGTGTCAAGGGTTCAAATCCAGAAGTATGTCAAACATTTAATTTTTTTTTTTCATATTAATATTGTGTGTGCAACTGTTGGCAACATAATTTATAAATCCAACATTATCCTGCTTATGCCATCATCATGTTTATACTCTCCTACCCCTGTTTGCTCCCTAATGGAAAACCTTTACTGTACAAAGCATGCCAGAATTATTATGATAACAAACCTAAGAGTAACACACCACAAAGTTGTCCAGAAATAGCCCATAAACAAAATTCTTGCTATGTCTGTCCCCCCACCCTTTTCTTTCATCACTTGTTGTCTTTAGCATCTGTGTGATGCCTGGAACTGAGCAGCCGTATGTCTCAGTCTACATGGAGTTTACATCTTATGGCAAAAAATGGTGAGTATTTGCCTTCAGCCACATTAGTCTAGTGACCCTTAAACTACTGTGCTTAGCCTTTTTGTGCTATGGAAAGATAGACTGATAGCACTATGAGGAGACAGTTATTATCTTATGTTGAACAGGCTACAAAGTTGAATGCATACCATTCAGGATGCTGCAATTGTAACTACTGTTATGAAGTATGCTGCACACAAATTTCCTTGCTTCATAATGTTTCTATAGCCCAGGATTTCATCAGCATTAACATGCTTGGTCCCTTATGTGATTCAAAATGAGGCCCAAAATGCTCATACCTTCTCATAATGTGCAAGACATTTGATACAATGCAGTCTTTATGGTTGACAAGCATAGTACACTAGGCACATCTCAAAATATTGCTGCTATACACATATAAGGTAATATGATGAATGAATTTGCATTTCCCTGCATTTTATGATGTCTTTTAATTATGACACCTACATGTATGTTATCATGTATACACGGTATTACTCAGTTATGTCATACAGACACATACAATTGCATAAGAAGCAGTACACCATACCCCAAATATGTGCACAGTCACCAAACATGACAGCTTTCTAAGTATACACCTGCATTATCTATACAATTACTTTACTACCATTTTCAAGACAAAAATGTGCAACTTGTGACACACAAAACATTAACATAGCACACATCCATTATGAACTGGATCAGAATTAGAACTGCCTACGTCTACATTCCTTATTTGTGCAAAGGTTGCATGGAGCACATAGACTTCTGTTAATTCCAGGACTAAGTTCAAAACTTCAAAATATAATTACACAAGCACTAATACTTTGCCATCAATGGCACAGATGAGCTTGTCAATGGTGCAATTCAGGGAGCAATTTTGACAAAAAGAAAAAAATGTGATTTCTTTTATTGCTTGCACATGTTGTAATAGACTGTGTAATGACTTCACCATGATACTGTGTAAACACTACATAATGTAAAGTTATGTCTGCATTCCAACACATTTCAACTTGCAAATGATGCACAATGGTGTGGGATCTTTACACACATATTTCTTAAGTTGTCTTAAGTAGTGCACTATTCTATTTTTGACCAAGCTGCATGTATTTACACTTCATATATTCCATGCCTGTGGAAATAATAAAATGACACAACAAATGATTACTAGTTGCGTGCAATCATTCTGAGCTGGACACTTAGGAAAGTTTATTTGTACATGCTCTGTGTCACAAGTGTGACTGCAACCATGCACCATACTGGGAAACAGCTATATCCCACTCACACTGCTGGAATGGACATTAAAGACAGGATAGATAAGTTATCTGAGCAGTATGTAATTACTTGTGATGAATACATTTGTGCTACGTCTGTATGTCAAGACCCATTCCTTTTCATGCAAACCTGTGAGGCACACTATCCTCTCTGCAAAATACTTGATGTTGTAATCCTTACAAAAGTGCAGTATCCCATATTTAAAATCAGACTTCTGCTGTGGTGTTTGCAGCTAATACAGTTACTCTAAATTGTGTACTTAGATAGGTAGGTGTTCAAATTCAGCAATGGCTGAGCAGCATGAGTGTGTGTGCATGCATCTGCAGTCCAAAGTAGAACTAGCTTCACCCATGCATTTGATGTGTACATTTCCACTCAGGTGAAACATCTAAAATGAGAGAGACATCCCCGTCAACTTTTCTGAAACACCCTGATGAGGTAATCCTTTCAAAAGTGCAGTTTCTTATTGTTGTAATCAAACTTCTCCTTTGGTGGTTGTGGTTGATAGTGTGAGTTCCAGATTGTGTAACTAGATGGGTAGGTGGTTCAAATCCAACAGTGTTGAACAAGTGTGAGTAAGGTAAGTATTGCTTCAACAATGGATCTAACGTGTACACTTCCCCTTTGGAGAAACATTTACACTGGGAGAGTGCTCACACATCAGTTTATTACACTTTTAACACTAACATTTTTTCTGCTACACACTGATGTGGTCATCCTTTCAAATGTGTTGTATCTCACAGTTACATTAGAGCTTTTACAATGGCACTTGCAGTTGATACTGAGTACTGTAGAATATGCACTTAGATATATTGTTTGTTCAAATCCAGCATTGTGTGAATGCTCGGTGTGTGCGTGTGTGCGTGCATGCATGCGTGTGTGTGTGTGTGTGTGTGTGTGTGTGTGTGTGTGTGTGTGTGTGTGTGTGTGTGTGTGTGTGTGTGTGTGTGTGTGTGTGTGTGTGTGTGTGTGTGTGTGCGTGTGTGTGTTTATAGTGTCTGGTAGAACTGGCTTCATCAGAAAATCCATTGTGTACACTTCCATTTACAAGACATGTTTACACTAGGAGAGGTATTGGTTTGTTGCATTTTTAGTCACAACACATTTTGTGCAACAAACTGATGGTCAGCCTTTCGAATCTGTGCTATTTCACTGTTGCAATTAGAATTCTTCTGTTGTCTTGCAGTTGATAATATGTAGTGTAGATTATGTAACTAGATTGGTAGGCAGTTCAAATCCAACATTGTTAAACTGGCATGAGTGTGTGTGTCTGTATTACCCTCATATCAACACTTCTACTCAGGAGAAATATTTAAACCAGGAAAGGACTTTCCCATCATTTTTTTTGCATTTCTGGCCAAAACACATTCTGTGCAACACACTGATGAGGTAATTTTTGACATGTGCATTATCTCAGTACTATAATAAGAAGTCACCAATGGTGCTTACAGTTGCTGCTATGCACTCTAGACTGTGTAATTAGACTGGTAGATGATTCAAAGCCAACAGTATGGAACTGATATGAGTGTGTGTGTGTCTATTAGCAGAGGGGGTATAGCTTCAACAACAGATCTAATGGTACACCTCCATTCAGCAAAACATTACTAGTGAAAGTAAACTCAGCCATCAATTTATTTCCCTTTAACATAAGCAATTGTTATGCTACACATTAGTGAGATCATTCTTTCAAATGTACTCTGTCTCACACTTACATTAACATTTCTCTTGTGGCACTTTCAGGTGATACTGTGTTCTCTAGATTGTGTAACTGGAAGGTAGGTCATTTGAATCCAGCGGTGAATGACTACTGTGAGTATACGTGCCTCCCTTGTGCTATATAGAAATGGCTTCACCCACAGTTATGATATGTGGTGTTATAGTGCTAGATGCCTCTATCATTACTTTACATCCCTTTCAGCATGCACATTGCCCTATCAAACCAATGGTGGTGTTTTCCTTTCAAATGTGCACTGTCACACTTGGAAACAAACATCTTGTATGGTGCTTGTTATTTATGCAATGTCATTTAGCTTGTAATCTTAGGCAATCAGTTCAATCCCAGACATCACTCCACACTATCAGTTGTGTTAGTGCGTGTGTGTGTGTGTGTGTGTGTGTGTGTGTGTGTGTGTGTGTGTGTGTGTGTGTGTGTGTGTGTGTGTGTTCGTACATGTAGCTAAGGATAGTGTCACTCACATATCTGATGCATACATGTATGGTGGCAGAGGGCTCATTCACTACTTTCTGTCCATCTTAGTACAGACAACTGCTTTGTTAATCACTGATGAGCCCATTTTTTGAAATGTGATTTATCTCAGCCTACAAGTAAGCTTTCTTCTCCAGCATAAGGAAATGATATAATGCTGTTTAGCATGTTGGCTTAGTAAGCCATGACTTTGAATCTAGCATTATCTTGAGAATATTTTAAGTCCCACTTCTGCCTTACTATCAACCAGGTTTATCTCCTCCATATCCATATATATTATGTTTATTTTACTGTTTACTGAAAAGGATATGTATCCAGCCAAATGTAAAATAAAATAAAATAAATAAATAAATAAATTATCTTTGTATTGTACAGGATTTGCTTCCACAGTAACAGAGATGACTGCATTATCCAACACATGTGGTCGGGTACATCTATGGTCGTGAAATATTTTTTGACAGAGACACATCACACCACTCTGCCAATAAATTTAAAGGCACACATATGCCTTGTAGCACTAATATGATGCAATGCCTTTAAACAGACCCTGTCTCACATTTGTAGTAAGATTTATCCTGTGGTGAGCACAGTTGAGATGATATCCTGTAGCTTGTATAGCTAAATAGGTAGGCATTCAGACCCTTACAGTGACTGAATTCTAAGAGTTTGTGTCAGTATAAAGCTTTGCATGAATTGCATCCATCACAGTTTTAAATGTTTTTAATTATAGTAGGAGAGGGCTCCTCCAGTATTATTAGCTCAAACAGCTGTTTTGCACTACACTGATAATGTCATGCCTTTAAATATATCATGCCTCACAGTTGTAGTAAGACTTTGCCTGTAGTGCATGTGGTTAATGTACAGATCTACGGGCTTGCCTAGGCAGCTGTTTGTATTTAACAAAGAAAGACATAATGTGAGTGCACTGATATGGCACATACAACATTACACTGATTTATTTCTATCTAGTTTTAATTCTACAACACCCTTTCAACACACTGGGGATTTCATGCCAGTGAAATAGGTGTTCTGTGATCCTTGTGGTGAAAATTCTCTGCAGTACATGCAGTTAATACTGACTTGTATGTCATGTACCCAGATAGGCAGTGGTTCAAATCTGGGCATGTATATGTGCAAAGCAATATTGATGGACAAGAGTGTGTCGTCCCTATTTCCAATCACACTTGTGTGAATGGAAATGGTGATTCATCCTTTTTAATCCCTCAGAATAATCTGCATTGGGAAGATGAACATCAAAAGCCTTTCTCACTTCACATCTTGAAGTGTGGTCTTTGTAACTCTGTTGGTTGTTTTCTCCTGTGACAGACACAGTTACTACACAGGTTGATGGAGCATGATTGGCAGGGTTTGAATCTGGTGACTATCAGACATTTATGATAGAGAGGAGTGGCTTAGCCAAAAACTTGACATATGGTTAGTAAGAGGTCCACTTTTTTAGGCCTCACACTCCATATTATGGGAGCAATAACCATTACAATATCATACTGATGTAATCACTTTAAGTATGTACTTCATGACACAGCAGATATTCTTCTTTCTGTGGTGTCAGTGATTGATCCACTTATCTCTGAGATCTGAGCTCAGCATGTATTTGAGTCTGGCAAGATGTCTTCTGAGTATGACAGTGAATAATCACAGGCATTATTTATTTCCCCCATATGATGAGATGCATTGCATGACTTCATATAAACATTTATATATGCATTTTATTATTTTGATCACACTATAGACTTTAAAGGAAAGGAGCCCTCATTCATCATTTCTTAACATGTGTTATGGTGCAAGATAATCACAAAGTGTGAGTGGGCCTGTGTTGTGATACTTTTTTGTGATTTTCTTTTGCGTAGTTGATGTTATTGACGTCTTTGCTGTACTTTCTTATGAGCATGCCCAGTATAAAAATGTATTAGATGAGTGCCATTTAGCACAACACATATTAAGGAAGCAATGTCCTGAAATAGTTCATGTTTTTTTTTTCTTCTTTGTCAAAAAAATAAATAAAAAAATAAACAAATAAAATTAGCCTTTGGAAGGTTGGCTTTGCCGTGTCCATGCAATGGACTTGTTAACCTATGTGTGGAGGATAGCAACATTTGTCATAGGCCAATGTACAGTTGATGTATGTGAAATGTAAATTGTCAACATATCACTTACTAATACAAGTTAATGATTCAGTTGGGTGTGATGTATGCTAGTGAAGTGTCATACAGGTATTACTAATGGGTTTAAGAAGGTTCTTTTCAGGGCTAGATATCAGGTACATGATGGCATACTGCATTCACATCTGTACTGTGATACATTTTTTTACATCAACATGTATGGTGTGGCACTTGTAACAGGAAGGACAAACATCATATCCTTGCTTAAAGTACCACAAATGCATCATACTCAAATATTTGTAGCCTGACATTCGATATATTTTTCCAGTAGATGATACAATAACACCATAATGCTGGCATGTATTATTGTTTTGCCTAAGTTTTGTCTGGGTGACCTATCCATGTGTGTTATACACATTAATACAGTCTATGCATAGTGGTAATGAAATTCCTGCACACACAACACATTTGTCAGGGACTGATTACACATAAGTTGTACCTTGATTTATATACTTGTTTGCATATGTGTGTGTGTGTATGTGTGCGTGTGTGTGCGTGCATGTGTGCGTGTGTGTGTGTGTGTGTGTGTGTGTGTGTGTGTGTGTGTGTGTGTGTGTGTGTATTTAACAGAAAGAAAAAAAAACGGTACTTCTTGGGCATCATAGTGTCTGGCTGTGAAGCCCTAAAAATCAAGAAAAAGAAGCTAAAAACTAGCCAATTCGGGCTTCAGAATAATCAAGCACTTGGAACTTAATAAGAAATTGATAATTCTTTATTGACCATAAGCCTCATTTTGCTTATATGTATTTCGTATATTTCACAAATGCTATAGTTAGACATTGTTAGCATGTATATAAGATCATTATTCTGTTTATATCTTCGTCAAACTAACAGTTCAGTGTATGTGTCATGCCCTTCCGTATTTTGCTACTTACATACACACATATCATGCCTGAACAGTCACAGGCTTTCTACATGTCACAATATGCAGGTTGCTACCACAAATTTTTTTTCATCAATTAATACTATTATTGGAATGATTGCACAGGTGGCGGTGACTCTTCTCAGTATTTCCACATTATCACAGGTGTGTACATAGTCTATAACAAAGTCAGTATTGTTGCCTTCATACCCATAAAGCAAAGAGAGGCTTACAATTATTTAACCTATATGTATGTTCTAACATCAATCACGTGGATGTAATTTATTGCCTTTGATCATTCCTACAGCAGACCTTGCAATGACAAAGTAGTTCCATACACCTGCAGGAAGGGTATAGCTAGTCATTCTCAGTATAATCGATGAGTACAATTTCCTGAGCATGCTTCAGGAAATGTATAGTGGAAAATGTACAGTTAGATGTTAACCGTATAAACTATTTGGGTCTATATTAGATAATTGAACTTACAAAAGTTTGAGTGTCATATGGTCGACATCATATGATCGAATTTTTGAAAGTTTGAACGTTTTAACGGAAATCTCCATACAGCATGGAATGGGAAGATTTCCCTTTTCTGCACTGTAGTGCAATCTCGTAGGTAGTATATTTAAAAAGTGATGGGTATGGGGGGTGCAGGGGGGCTTGCCCCCCTGCTTAAAACATTCAGGTAGGTTATTTGTGTAGTTTATTTTTTTTATTAGCTGTTCAAACTTTTAAAAGTTCCATCATATGGTGTCGACCATATGACAGTCAAACTTTTGAAAGTTCGATTATCTAATATAGACCCAACTATTCTACAATTTACATTAATATGCAACACTTGGTTTGCTAACACAATTTTAACTTTATACCTTTCCATGGTTACAACTGACAACTAATAATATTAAAAATTGCCTTTATGTAGTGTATAGAGCAACAACTTTAGACTTCATTTACATTGTTTTACTTGATAAGTGGGGACAACAACATAACGCTGGTTGCAACATATAACTGGCTACACAACTGATGCACCCTACCTGCAGTATATTCAACATCCCCTAATATATATATACTTTCCTTGCTAATTGTTATCACAACTCTGCACATTAAATAAATTTACATGTATCACATTTATTTCCCTTTTTTACACTGTAGCTGTGTCTCTCTCTCACATTCTTTGTCAGCATTTCCTTTTTATTATGTATGTGTTCTTAAGTGGATAGGATTACTGGTATAGATAAACAATACATTTAATTACTGCTGTTTGTGCACTAATATGTGTATATCTAAATATGCTTTCCTTGTTAAATTTCCACTGACGCTTAATTATGACATTAAAGTAGCCCTTGCCTTGTACTGTGCTGTCTGCATGTGCTTACTTACCGGGATTATGTATATATACCTGTTGTTTATATTGTGTGCTCAAGCCTCTGTGTACCTGTTCATAGCTGCTAGCAGGTGTTCTGGTCACAGACAGGTACTGCTGAAGGTATTGGCTTGCTTAGCAGCTTTCATATACAACATGTATAGCTGCTTGTCTTGCTAACATGAAAGAAGCATATAGACATGTACACATGTTAGTAAATCTCTGGGATGATCTTTTTTTGACAAAACCAAACTGTTGACTGTTTAGTTTTATAAGTGCTTTTTGATATTGTTGTTAATGCAGTCAAGTATGATGGGTTTCATAGCTTTGTAAATTAGATTGGTTAGGTTAAGAGTTGAGTAGGTCTTCTTAAAAATGTTCTGGAACAGGAATTCTACAGCTATAAATTAAAGTCTGCATCTACGGCCAGAAAAAAAGTTCTTAATTTAATTCATAAACTTTGTCATAATGGAAGATATTCAATTAAGATCTGCCATCTGTTTTCCAACATATATAATTATCTCATTAGTAAAACCTTTGGAAATATTACAGCCCTGCCTGGAAATATGTTTTGCAAGAAGTCTTAGTCACTGCCAGTATAAATTGTTTTTATCAACTTTGTTAAGTTAAAAAAAAAAAAAGATAGAATGCATTCCTATGGCATCTGTATTTCACTAAAATCACAGTTTTCTTTGGATTTGTGTGTCCTTATAATTAATGCAGCTGACACATAACCTGTAATTGATACAACACTATAAAATAACAATATTAATCTAGGCCATTATGAATAAAAGGTGTTAAAAAGTTTGTATTTGAATTATTTAATAATAAATAAGCCACTGCTGTATGATGCTAAAGATTTAGATGTTACAAAAAAATGAAAGACATGCTTGAATTTGAATTCATATGCATTACTGTAATGCGTTAAGATACAGTATTGTGGTGTTATCCCCACACTGCATGTTCATTTCCTACAGTAGAGAGAGCATAAACTCCCTTTTCAGTCAGTGGTTGAGGTTCATAGGTTCATAGGTAAGTACTAGGCTATCTGAACGAGGGCATCTATAAGTCTAGCCAGAATGTGTTGGCTTCGCCGCCATCTTAGATTAGTTCCCTGTGCCTCTGTCCATCAGAGCCATTAGTTCCCTGTGCCTCTGTCCAGCAGAGCCACTGCAGTGATCCTCGGGGTAAATTTTCTGTTTCTCATCCACTCGTCAAGGTTTCTCTTGAAGAGTGTTAGCGAGGAGCTCTGCCTAATGTAGATTGGAATCTTGTTCCAGAGCATGAGAAGTCTCTGGGACAGGAATCTATCCCTCCAGCATGTCCTATTTAATGTTGTGGTGAGGTTTAGATCCCTGGAGCGTGTGGCTCGAGGGGATATGGTTTTCTTTAGGTGGAGCATGTCCATCTATTCTGGTTAGACATGGCCTTGTATGTCAGGCAGAGATCACCTCTGAGTAGGTGGTATGCAACCGACTACAGCTGGAGTTTCTTCAGTCGAGCTGCATAGAGCATCTACTTGAGGCCAGTGATCCTCTTGGTGAGGTACTTTTGTGGTCTTTCCAGTTGTTGCAGGTGTCTTGTAAGGTACATCCCAAATGGGGCATTGTACTCTATGATGGGTCTGATGAGTGATGCATAGAGGGGCCCAATGACCTCTTTCAATCTGGATATAAACCCTTTTGTGATTAGGTAGGCCACATAAAAGGATTTTCTAACCACTCTGGCAATGTGATTATCAAAGGAGAGGTTACTATCTACTTGGGTACCCAGATCCCTTATTACATCTTCCATATTTAAGGGGCTATCACCTATGTGTTAGTTTATTGGTGTTTTTTCCAAAGGGGATGACTATGCATTTTTTGGCATTTAGCTTGAGGCCATGGTTTTGACAACAGGTATCTGTCTCAGTGAGACCCTTTTGGAGGATATCTTTGTCAGCTGGAGAGCCAATTATAGCCCCTAGTTTGCAGTTGTCTGCGAACTTGGTCAGACATAGTCCTGCAGTGCTTGCCTGTACCTCTGAGAAGTATATGCTGAACTAGAGGGGTCCTAGGACTGAGCCTTGGGGAACGCCACTTGTAACTGGTTTAGAGTCAGACCTAGCTCCTGTAACTCTTACCATGTGGGTTCTGTCCATGAGCCAGTTGGCAACCCGTCTCGTGACGTAGGGAATTATGTTAAGGCTTGTGAGCTTGTCTATAATACCTGAGTGGGGAATGGTGTTGAAGGCCTTTGCAAGGTCTAGGTAAGCTGTGTGGACCACCTTTCCCTCATCTATAGCCTTGGTAACTGTCTCAAAGAAGTCCACCAGGTTTAAGAGGCATGATCTGCCCTTAACAAAGTTGAACTGGGTAGGGTCTAGTGGTTGGAGTTTTCCAATGTCTCTGTTAATGAGATCTATGATGATGCACTCCATAGCTTTGCAGACCAAGTTAGTCAGGCTTATATGGTGATAGTTCCCAGGGTCCGTTGTGGCTCCACCTTTGTGGAGTGTAATAACTGTTGCTGTGCGCCACTCTGTGGGCACATAGCCTGTGGTAAGGCTGAGTTTAAACAGTGTGTTTAGGTGAGGGGTTAGTTCATCTTTGAGCTTGTGTAGGATGCAGCATGGGACACCGTCCGGTCCCATTGATGCTGTGCTTTTGGCTTTGGAGAGGGCTGTTTTAACCTGAGTGCCTGTGATTTCAGGGGGACTACATTCTTCTGGTATAGTTATGGGCCCTTTTGGGGGTGAGAGGGGGGTGACATTTGCACTAAACCTATCTGCTAGGATGTTGGCTATAGCGGTTGGTTCAGTGTATTTTGTGCCATTCTGCACTAACTCCAAGCAGATCTGAGAATTGCCACTTAGATTCTTGACATAGCTAAAGAATGCCTTGTGGTTATCTTTGGAGTCCATGGCAAGTTTTCTTTTGAAGCTAGCCTTGGATGATTTTATGAGGGGAACATAGTTTCTTGCTGATACTGATCAGGAATGTCTTCCCTTCTTGGGATTTTACTCTTTTGTGTACTAGTTTCCTCCTTCTATTGTATAGCTTGTTTATGGCAGGGGTCCACCAGACTGGTTTCCTTTTCTTGGAGGAGTGAGTCTTAGTTTTGTTTGGGATAGCACGATCCATGCCATACTGTGGCATCATTCTTGGTGAGGGCAGGATGCTACTCAGGGTCAGGGTCATACCAGCCTGGGTTACATGATCAGAGAACTCTTCCATGTCTCTTTTCATGTAGTCCAGGGAGGTATGTCTCAGGTCATTCACACCAACATGGACAATGACAGAGTCATATTTGTACTTGTTCTGGAGTGACCTGAGTGCTTGTGTTATGTGCCGGATCCTGGCGCCCGACAGGCAGCTAACTGTAACCCTCTCCTTGTCCAGCCTAGTTAGTGGGACATCAGTGTGCCTGACTATAGAGTCACCTATTACTCGTGTGTTGGGTATGCTATTTTGCCTTAAGGGCTGTGATTGCGTGGCACACTAATTATGTGAAGTATGTGTTTCATGGTTTGTGATTTTGTGTGGAGGTTGCTTGGGTGTTTGCTTTGGAGGTCTCTGTTGCTTTTGCAGATTTTTATTTAGAACCTCCAAGTATATTTTTGTGTATTTATGGGTGCTATTTGCCGGTGTTTGTATAGTAGGTCTATATGAGACCAGAGGGCCAGCAAAGTGTTAACCTTTGTTGCCACATCTAATACTTAAGATATTTTCCCCTATTTATATCCAGGGTTGGACCTCAAAATTCATCTTAATTTATTCCATGTGAACTTGTGCTAATTATATTTAAAATATTGTGCAGTTCTGAACTTAACTACCTCCAATAGCAGCTACAAGAATTTACAGACAATGGCAGAGTAAAAATGTAAATGCAACATGTACTTTCATCAAAATGTAAACATAATTTCTAATCAATCTAAATTTCCTCAGGTTACTATTCATGCGTGAAACACTAATTAGTAATGATATGATGGGTATAGGGATTTGAAGAAAATGTGTAACATATTTGCTAATAGCCTGGACAGTTTTTTAGATGCAATTATCCCTTTTAAGGGGCAGCCTAGGAGTACTGTCTAGTGAAGTGACATGAGCCGCATAGCAAACAAAGGCTGGAGGAATCAAACTATGCTCTATATGAAGCAGCTCATAACATTCATCATCTGCACTAAGTGCTAGCTAAACAATAATGTAGAATTACTGATGGTACATGTATGAAATTCAAATTTAATTCTAATTTCTCAGGAAAACTGTCCAATCTGCAGCCATAGAGTACTGCCTTGTCTCCATTCTTTTAAGAATGTATAATAATCAAATCAGACCAAACCCTATCAGAAATGAAGTGATGCATGTAAGTCAACTGCGTCTCTAAATGAGATTGCATATCTTTCTGTCTTGATCCTTTACAGCAACATAAAAATGGAAATTGTAATAAGGTGCAGAATCGACAGCTGATGGAGAAAATGTTGCATTTGAAGGACAAGTTCACAGCTGTTGATAAGTTAGAATTCCTTTATCTGTGCAATATCTTCCAGATTAAGTGCCTAATACATTCTTTGGGCTTGAGGTTTCCTCCCATCTCAATTATACAATTGCTCATCTTGAATGTTTGCATAGTGACTTCATGCCCTTCGGTCAGAGCAGAATTTTGTGAGTAAGACATCGAGGGATGCTCCTTCAGAAAAACTGTACAAAATTTGTAGTTGATATTTCAGTAAAGGTGCAGAAAAAGATGTGAAACATGAAAAAGCCTGTATAAAGCAGGTGTAGCAAGGATGTGAATTGTAAAAAAAATATACAAAACTTATAGTTATTTTTTCAGCGAAAATGGAGAAAACTTTTACAAAGTGAAAATCTTTCACACACACACACACACACACACACACACACACACACACACACACACACACACACACACACACACACACACAAACACATGCACACATGCACACATGCACACATGCACACATGCACACACGCAGGCACACACGCACACACAACACATCCAGTTAAAAGCTAAATATTACCTTAAATGGTTTGCTTTAAAAAAAGCCACATGAAGAACAAGACATATTTAGCTAAAAGAGAAAGAAAAGGTCAAGCAAACTGAATAATTCCAATTTGTGTGACATTAATACATGCCTCTGACGTTTATATATTTATTTAGTGATGTGACTCTTTCTTAAAAGTTAAGTACAGCAGTACAAGTCAGAAAGTTTTTGCTTTTTGTTTGAATGTTCAAAGGACCTTATTGATGGGGAGCAGTGAGAAAAGCCTTTTCATTGGATTCAGATGAAAGCACTGACAGCCTGCTGTACAAAATCATTGAGCTTATGTCTAGACATTTAATTGTGAATCTTTGCCAATAGATAATTAGTCTTAAACACCAGCGATACACAGAGTGTTGTTATCTTCATTTAGTGGTAGTGTTGGAACATCTGGGTGATAGTTAACGTTTTTAATATCAGTTTTCTTTCCCAAAGTATTTCATTTTTATATTTCTTGTATAAGGGCATATGTGTCTGTATATCTTATTTTCCAAGTACATTCCAGAGTTTCTGTAAATAAAAAAAAGGTTTATTATTCAGCTCCAAAAACTTAGATCTGGTTGTTTATTAATTCATATAAAGATATTGGGCCGGATTCACCAATGACCAAATTCCATGCAGGAACAGTATAGCTACTCCTGCATGCAATATGGCTGCCATGCGATCCAGGATAGAGCTGATTTCGCATTCACCAGCGGCCCTATACTGTTCTTGAAAGAAGAAAACCATGCAAATGAGATGATTTTGCGATCCAGCAAGCTGAACAGACTCCGTATAGGAACAGTGTCAGTGCAGAAATGTATTCAGCTAGTAGCCGGATACATTTTTGCATCTGACAAAATGGAGGCATGACAGCTCATGAAAAGCATGTATTATGTAGAACAGACTAGCCAATGCCCAAATATAAGGCCATTGGCATTAAAAGCATCATAATTTTTGTAAAAATAAAACTATTTTTTTGGCCAATCTCATCGGGTTTAAGCTAAGGGCAGCAGCGCGCAAACACGGGGGTGCCAAAAATAAAAAAAAATAGAAAAACTGCCATTTAACAGAAATATGCATTTTGCCATTATAGTCAGTGGCAGGCAGAATGTAAATAGGACAAGGGAGCACTAGCTGACAAGGGGAAAGGGTGTGCTTGGGAATTGTAACTATGGACCTGCACACTAGGGTATGTAAATGAAGGGACCTATACTGAATCACAGATTTCTACCTATTGGAAGCCTGCTCCTAATCGTGCAGGTGCAGGAATAGGGAACCATGTAGGCAGGACAAGAGGATGACTTCAATAGGGGGTGTGTCATGCTTGGTTTAAACTTATTGGAGCCCTGTGGCTCGTGCTTGCTCTTAGCTAAGCAGAGCTAAGGAAGGGGGGGTGTCTCACATTGTTGAGCACTGTTTTCCCTGCCTAAATGGATATGCATGCCACATACTGGGTTTTAAACAAAAAAAAAGAAAGAAAAACAGGAAATAGCAGCTCAGTTCATATGTGAACACTGGGTGTGCGCGGAGAGCATTGGGGCTTAAACAGGAAGACAATCGTAAGGGAAACAGCAGTAGGAAGGCAAGCAAGGAGAACTAGCATAGCTGGCAGGTGAAATGTATCAGAATCAGCCAATTAAACAGGCAGCAGCCTAGCACATTACTATAAACATTGCAAACCCCTTTCACTCTGGTCTTTCCCACAAACTCTACACTGCCGGTGTACACAGATGGGGAAATTTTACCTGACAAAACTAACAAAATGAAAGGGGCTGCTGTCACTCTCATACATCAATATGTGCAAGAGGCTGAGGGTGGTGAGGATGTGAATGCTGATGACCATTCCACAGTGAGGAGGATAAGAAGAGTGTACAGACCCAGAGTAACCTACCAGGGCCTACATGAGCTGGAGATAGTGGAGTGCTATAGGGTGGACAGGGACATTCTACAGTAAATTGTTGAGCTGTGCAGGCCCTGCCTCACACAAAGAACCAACAAAGGGGAACCCATCACAGTGGATACCAAGGTATGTGTAGGCTTAAGAATACTAGCTACAGGTACCTTCCAAAGGGCAACTGGGGATATCATAGGGATCTCACAGGCATCAGCATCCAGGGTACTCCACTAGTTCGTGGATGCCATGTCAGCACATGCCAGTGAGCATATATATTTCCCCATCACCCGTGAGGCGTTGACCAGCAGTATGCGTCTCTTCCACAAAATAGCAGAATACCCTGAGGTAATGGGTGCTATAGACTGCACGCACATACATATCAAAGCATCACTTTGTGAGTGGGGTAGGGTCTACATAAACCACAAGGGCTTCCACTCCATCAACTGCCAGGTTGTGTGCGATACCCAGGGCATTATCTTGAATGTGTGTGCTGGCAATCCTGGAAGCTATCACAACTCCCACATCTGGCATATGACACAGCTGTACCAGTCATTTGCCAGTGGGGGCAGCCCATATGGCCATCTAGTGGGGGATGCTGGCTACACACTGGAACCATGGCTGATGACACCCCACAGAAATACACACACATCTGAACAAGAGCTCCATAACGAGGCACATGCACAAACAAGAATCATAATAGAGCATATATTTGGGATGATCAAGTCATGGTTCCACTGCCTGGAAATATCTGATGGAGTCTTGCAGTACTCTCCAGCTACATGTATACAACTTTTCATAGTATATGCCATGTTACACAACATGATCCTGTGGACACAGCTGCAGCAGGAACAGCATGGGGCAAGACCACAAAGCCCCCCATCATTGCCAAGGTCATCACAGAGGGACTCAGAGGAGGAACCACTTGAGCCTGCCCATGTAGGCAGAAGGAGGCCTGCCCAGTATGCCCAGGCTATGACAAAGAGGCAACACATAGCACATACACTGACACAATAGGGAACAAGGGGATGACACCTCTCTCTGATTTACACATACAGTAAAAGGAATGCCAAACATGACACCACCTGCGTTTTACCACGTATAAGGAGTGTACTATATGCATCCAACATAGTCAGCCCTCCAGCACTGTCCTCATTACTGGCCCAGCCACAAGGTAAGTCTTCCTATCAATTACTGAATGGAGTAGTATGTTCTGATAGTTGTATCTATGGTATGGATGTGAGCATGCAAGAGAATTGGGTGGCTGAATGGGATGGCAGCAGACAGTGGACACCTACATGGGCAGTATGAAATCCATAACAAATACTGGTGTAAACAAAGTAGGCAGTACTAAACAAGGTGACAAATCCCACTGCAGTACATGTGGTAGCCCAAATATGTGTCCATAGGACACACACATGCATGTCAGTGAGGCTCACATACCTACCACCATCCTCAGCCAGCAGGACAGATGTGTAGATGACCAGAAAGAAAGGCTGTTGATGGCAATGGTGAACAACCCCCCTCCAAACCTACACAGACAGACTACAACAGGTCATGCAGTTGTATGTTAGTTCTGAAGGGTAAGAAGTCTGAAACCGAAATGTAGGTCAATAAAATCTAAGATCTGTACTCCACTGATATGCCTCCAGTTTGCATGATAGGTCAGAATACAAAATGATGTGGAAGCCAACAGAGTACCTGTCATACCAGTACAGTCATAGCACAGTTTGAAGTTGTCAAGTGTGCCCCCCCACAATCCTATATAGAAATGCAGTAACATGTAAGTGTGAGGAGTAGTATCAGTGGAGCACAGATTACCTGAGCTGGCCCAACCTACAGGATAGATTGTTGCATGTGTACAATATGCAGGGGTCTGTGCATTAGGTTGTTGTGTGTTCAATATTGTCTGGAAGTGGTCAGCATGTAGGCATGGAGGGTTGTGTCTCGGTGGCCTGTGGGCTGTACTGTGGTTGACAGGGCCATGTTATGACAACTGCAGTGCCAAACACAATGCTACTCAGCAATACCCATGTCAGCAGTCATCCATACTCACTGTCCAGATGTCAATTTCTGTCACCTTCTGAAAGATGGGCATGCCATGAATGTGGGCCCATACATACACACAGTACACAGGTGGAAGTGCCCTAGACAGAGTGCATAAAATGTAACTATCAGCTGCACACAACATTGGAATTGTACAAACAGGTTAGCAGCACATTAGTTGTCCGTGTAGTATGGAACACTGGTGTAGTCTGGCTAGTCACTGGAAGACCACAAAAGGCACAGTTATGAAGTAATGAGAGACTGCCTATGTCCCCTGCACAAGGCAGCATAAGGGGAATGTTCCACGTATATCTGTGAGTCAGCTGCAAGTAGCTATCATATCACACATGAAATCAGCTCACCCCACCATCAGCCATAGGTTTATCACAGGTCATATCCTTGCTGTTGGTAATGGGTATGGGTCTATATCATATGAGTGAATTGCACAAATTGCGAATGCTCATAATATCGAACGTATCGGACCTCAAAGTGCCTTTTCTGAGATTGCAGTACAGTGAAGAATGGGATATTTTCACTTTCCTCACTGTAATGCGATCTCTAGTTGGAATATATATTTACCGGGGGGTGTGGGGGGTGCAGCCCCCCAAAATAGGAAGTTAGAGCTCTGGTACGTTTGATATTATGAGCGTTCACAATTTGTGTGATTCGCTCATATGTTATAGACCCAATGAGTACAGTATGACCCCACTTCTGTATGGGAATACCCACAAAATGCAGCATGCTGAAGAGCTGTCCTATGCAGGTATGTCCCTAGTTGTAAGCAGCACCTTGCCTGAATCCAGACCAATGGATCAATATGGACAGGAACTATTGCCATTAACACCTTGCACACTTACCCTGTCACCCCAGGGGAATCCACTGCCTCGCAGCCTGGGAATGCAGGTGTGACAGAATGCAGTGGCCTGCTAAAGATGGCCTGCATCACTACCAAATGGCCTACAGTCCTCTGTCAAAGGCTTGTGCCTCACCCATAGTGCCAGTGTATGGAATCTTATGAGATCACAACTAACAACCTAACACAGTCAGCAGAACACAAATGCAAGGCCATGTTGACAAATCCCAGTAGCATGTCCCCCATGTCCCACTGCATAAACTATGGACCAATCCATAAATACCACTGGGATGAAGGGTCAACTATAGTGATACTGCTCAGATATTGCTTGCATAATCTTAGGAAGAGGATAGGATAACAGAGTGGGGGGGGGGTGCAGACGCATGGACATCATGGAGTGTATGAAGTCTGAAACTCTGATATGTACCCATACTACCCCTGCTTGCAAACCCAGTAATGGGTAGCTACAAACCTGCTCATAAACTACAATGTGAAGGAGAACTGTCCAGATATATGAGCCCTGCCTCTGGGTAACCTGGGTGAATTCTGTATAGCAGAGAGGTATGGCCACAGCAGGATATGGCCATTCTGTTAAGTCGATATAGGTACAAGAAGGGGATTCTCAGACACCGTAGTACCAAGGTGCTGGACCATTTACACAGACCCATCAACAAGTCTCTGTAGCTACCCCTCCAGAATGACAGGAGTGTACAAGAATGTGTAGGTTGTGGACCACAATACTGGACTCAGCTTCTTTCATCTTGTATTTCCCAGTAAATAACTGTGAGCAAATAATTATATCTGTCAGTAGTTGATGACATAATACATCACAGTGTAAAACAGTATATATGTCTGAATATCTCTGCTAACACCAACCATGTAACAGAAGCAGCACAGAGCGCAACAGTTACAGTATCCCCTTATCTGTCGCCCATTGTGACTCCATATTTTCAACCTATCTA